>NC_064645.1:59130950-59215950 GCF_023864345.2 Schistocerca serialis cubense | reverse complement strand
GCTGCTGTCATTGAGTGGGAGGCCCGGCGCCTTGTGGAGACGGATTTGTCGCCGAGAGCGGGCACGCCCACGCGCGCCGGGCAGTAAATCTGAGCCTGTCGATCGCGCCAGCTGCGGCTCAGCTAGGACCACCTGCAGCTGCAGCTGCGGCCGCGCGCTAAATCTCCGCCGTCTGACTGAGCGGCGGTCGTAATTTCCCCTGATGGACGAGCGCGGGCTTCCTATGATACACGCTTGCCGTCCAGAGCAGGGCTGCCGGTTGTGCAGAGGCTGGACAGTAGGGTAGGGAAGGTATTTAGGTTATAAACCGGGTTCAGTACTGCTGGCTATACTCGTACATTAGTACTGAATGTCTACTTCGTATCGTTCATCAGACAGTAGCACACCAGCCTACAAGAAGGGCAGCAAAAGTGATCCAGCATTCTTGACATTCAACTGTTGTAGAATCTTGGGAGATACTCTGAGGTCAAAGGTAATGAAGTCTCAAAGAGAATGACCTTTGGCATTACGGATTCCGAAAACATCGGCCATGCGAAATGCGACTCACAAAGGAAACTTCCTAGGGCACCCCCCTCAGATTTGCTGGTAAGCCGGCGCAGTCGATAGCTCTTCAAAAACTGAACACAGATTAAGCATGAAAACAGGAAAACAGTGTACTGACCTTAAAAGAAAAGAAAAGGAAAGTGGAAGAGCTATAATGTCGTGGTTAAGCCGGCACGGTAGCTCAGCGTGTTCAGTGAGAGCTGGCTGCTCTCTGTAATAAAAAAGTGACAGGATCAACAACGAACTTCTTGGGATGCCATGTGATGTCCGCTACGACCAAACACAACGAACAAAATGTAAAAAAAATTGGTCATGGTGTTGAACTACAAAGCGGACAAGCCGTGTTGAAAACTCCGTCTCATTTTTTTTTTTTTTTCACAGCATTATGAACTCTGTCGGGTCAATGAAATGTTTCTCTTTCTGTAGTCATGGCGGTTGTCATGCTATGCATTGGTTATAGAAAAGTCATGTGGTAAGGATACGTTAACGTTGCAAATAAATGTGATGAATAGTGAGAGCAGGCGAGATACCACACAAATGGAAACAAATAACCGACTATGAACTATGTTCCAACAAACAAATTCAAGAGACAAAACTTTCAAAACGCACAACTTCAAAAATGACTGAACCATATGTTCTGACAGAGCGCAGAGAAACTGTGTGATTGACAAACTTTTGCGTTCATTTGTTGCAGCTTGCGTGACAAACTACTACGTTCTCATCGTTTCCTTGAGAGTGATCACATTAACATTCGTACGAACACATATATCGAACATGGGGTACATCTCACTGACCAAGCGTACAAATTAGGTGCGTCTGTAAGAGATTCGTATCATATGACGCACTTACTGTCAATAATGCCGTGTATGACTCACCAGTCGTATTTCCCGGTAGACGATTCGATTGACTTGTCGCCTTATCAAATGACTGCGGTTTCCATTCGAAAGCTACTTCCTTTCGGTTGCTAATAGATTAGTTGTGCAGAATGAACTTTCATCACTGTTCCCTACCTTACACCTCGCTGTTGCAAAAGGATCTTACAGCACGACACAGACAAAAATTTGAATACAGCGAACAGCAAAAATAAAAAACAAAATTGGCATTAGGGAGCTTCGAACACGGTTCGATTGGAAATCGAACACCCTGACCACTAAACGACAACGACTTGGCTATTCCACATTCCTGTATGTTGCATTTCCTGTGCTTCCACCGTTCAGTTTCCATTTTGATTTTTTTCACAATTCAGTACACTTCCTTGCTGTTTTCATGCTTCACACCTGCGTTCAGTTTTTGACGGGCCGTCTGGACCCTCTTACAACCAAATCTGCGGGGGGAGGGGGGGGGGGGGCTGTGCGATGAGCAAAAGTTTAACAGAAGTACCAGGCGGTTAGTTATAATTACAGTGCAGCTACTCGTTACTCACAGAAATCCAGTGTGGGCTGTAATCACCATATGACAGTGAAACTTGGTAGACGCTGTAACGCGTTAATTCGGAACCGATTTACGCCGGAAAAAAATTAGTTCCAATTTCTACCACCAGGTGCAAATCTGGCGCTGTGAATGCAAGGAACACTTATACAATTTTTTCCATGTGTAATGGATTAGGCACGAAACATGGTCAGAAAAGGTCAAACAAGTGAGACCGAAATAACGTTGATTTTTATTATTGACCGCAGTATGAGCACCAGAGACATCGACGAGATGCTGTATAACGCCAGATTGCACCTGGTGGCCAAAACTGGAACCAGCTTTTTCCTAGCATAAATCGGTTATGCATTATCGTATAAGCATATATACCAATCTTCACTGCCATACGATAATTACAACAAACTCCGTGAGTAGCTGCACTTTAATTATAACCAGCTGATACTATCATAAAGGGAGCAGTATGTTGTCTTAGATTTCATCAAGTAGAAGTAAATAACGAATGACCCAGTGGCAGGCTTTCATGGGTCATCGAATATGATTAACAAAATCAAGACGTAGGAATACTTTCAGGTATAGGCCAGGAAAGTGTATTGGGTAGGAAGCTGTTAACTTTGTTGATCAATGAACTGTGAGTTAATATTAAGAGACATCAGTCTTTTTGAACATGTCGTTATCTATAACGATGCAGTGTCTGATATTTGTGAATAAAATATCAGTGACTCACAACAAATGAAATGTTCGGCTGCCTGGTGCAACTCTTCTTATTTGGCGCTACTTCAGTGACTTGCGGTCGACGATTAAACAAAAAAAAAAAAAACACATGCAGCCAGTCCCGAGCGGAGAAGATACCATTCCGGGCGAGAATCGAATCCGGAACTAATGGTAACCGCAAGATCACGGGCTGCTCACAATGAGTCACAACAGAAACCGGTCAGCTCATATAAATGCCTAGCTGTAACAGTTGGCAGAGATAGGATATGGAACTATCACATAGGTTCAGTAGTAGGTGAAGGCCGTTCGCTGCTGGAAGACTAGTGAAATGCAGTCAGTCTCCAAAGGACACAGCGTATGAAACACTAGTGCGACTCGTCCTAGAATATTGCTTGAGTGTGTGCGACACATACCAATTAAGGTTAACAGGGCATATTGAAGGAATTCAAAGGAGGCCACCGGGAATGGTCATTTATTTGATAGATCAGTTAGCCTCATGGAAATATCGAAAAAACTGAACTGGCAGACAATGGAATATGGTGTCGCGAGGAAGAGATGACTTACAGCGCGCTCAGAGTAGTTTAAGGAATCAGTCGCTACGTGTTCCATACACTAACGCAAAGGGAAGAAGCACTAATAACTGGTACCACCTGCTAAGGGCTTAAGTCATCTGCAGATGTAAAAGCTGTTACAAATATTTTGTGATGGGCGAAGGTAGACGGCCGTTTCTTTACGATTGACACTTTTGACGAGTTGATAAAATCACCAAATTCGTGTTTTGGTGACTGGACAGAATGCATTCCTTCATTTTACTTATCGCACGAATATTAAACATTTACAGACATATGATGTCATGTTGGGAGGCGAAGTCTTCTGTCATCGAAGGACATCACCACCTATTAAAATTTTTGAGAACTTTTCTAGTTTACTGCGTCCGTTTGATGGCAGGACCATCTGGAAATTAGTTACAGATCCACACGTAAATTAATAAAATGTAATGCAAGTGAATAGAAAAAAAGTTCAGATATCGTTTTACTGTGCGATCGAAAATCAGTCAGTAGAATCAATTACAATCTTGAAGTATTAGAGAGTTTAGGGCCTTCCGGCAGATGCCAGATTTAGACGAATCCTGCGGAAGTGTAGCTCATAAACAAGAGGTCTCACACACAACCCTCATACGATCTATTGTAGTTCGTCAGTCAGGGACCCTTACCATGTTACATCGTCGGGAGAGGCAGAAGAGATTCAAAACAAGAGCTGCTCGGTTTGGTAGAGGTTTGTTGAGTCAGCGTGAGCTTGTAACAGTTTATCTTCAACAAACTACAGAACGACACGTGGAGAGACAGACTTGGTGGATCGAGGAGAGCATTCGAAAATTTCGCGGGATACCACTAGAAAACCAACTAAAACATGAACTGTTTTCTCCATCTTACTTAATAGCGACAAAGGTGAAATTGGAGAAATCTCTGCCCATATAGAGGCGTGCCTTTCTGCCTGTGATCTGCAAACAGTGTGAGGAGGTGTGGGTGGAAGGTCGGGAACGGGGCGGAATGGTACTCTGATACTCATACGTTAGACATCCTCCCCAACACACCATACTGAGGCTTATAGACAAGATTGAATGAATGAATGAATGAATGAATGAATGAATGAATGAATGAATGAATGAATAATAGCCTGTGTTATCCCATTGAGGACAAAGACCTCCTACAAGTAGGGGTTGCTGCTTTTGAAGACTGACACGGTGAGCTAGTCTGCCTAAGAGGGTACCGCACTTAATGCACACTACACATTGAATTACAATTGATCACTTAGTTGTAGTTGTAGTTCTACTTGCACTTATTTCCACTCCTTTCTGTTTCTGGTTATGCTGGTCCATTGTCTTACTGCTTGTCTTCTGAATAAGTCCGACCATTTGCGTCTTAGATACTAGAAAGAAATGAAATCAATATGGGTCTCAGGTCGCGTCATAATGGAACGCTTAAAACTGCTGAAGTGTCTATGTTACGACTGTTACGTGGACTATAGAGTGGTGTGGGAATTGTCATTGTAGGAAAGCTGGACAGGAGCAGAAGTGATCAGCGAAGATATTAACACAGTAAATAGATTACTTACATTTCTCCAACCGAACAGAGACTCAACAGGGATGAAGTATGACCCAACAGTTCTGTAGCGTGGTAGCTCTGAAAGGATGAATAAGTAGTACGAAAAACGCCCGTTTTCGAAAAAAGTAATCTTCGAACCTGGACTTTCTGTTGATTCCCATTTATAATGAAATTTTTATGAAATATCCACACTTGATAAGTTCTCTTTTTACTATTTGCGTTATTACTTATGGAAAGTGCGTCATGCTCGCATTGGTAGCTTTTTGTATAACCTAGTTAGGGACGTCTGTTGTAACGACCTTACACACAGTCAGGGCTGCTGAGCGATTATTTCGGCTGACGATCTTTTTTTCTTTTTGACATTGTTACGTGTTTCGTGTAACGAGCTACAGCTGGTTAGTACCGCCGTTAATCTCGCTTTAATTTCGAATATAGGTTAGGTAGAATCTGTTTCATTCATTAGTGTAGTGGTTGTTAAAAACACGTGCAACGTGGGTTACTGGAATGACCTCTCCCAGACAAGTGAGCCGTGAATGTTGTTTGCAACAGTGCCCGGTATATGTTCGCCTCTGTTTTGGCACCTCGGTTACTTTCACGTTAGTTCTGAGAAACGTTTGGGATCACCTTTCATTCGATGTGTAAAATTTTGCCTTATTCTTAATGTAGCTGCCACTTTCTGCCATTGCACAAACGTACTTGTATGTCTCAAGGAATAGGGTTGTGGGTTGACACAACACCTGCTGCTAACGCCAACAGCGCCGTAGAGGAGAAACGTTACTGTGTAACTTGAACGAGCAGTAGAAAGTGAGGTCGCAACAGGGATACACCCAGAATGAGAACGTAAAATCTGCGTCGACGTATACACCCCGCAAACCACCACGCGGTACATCTATGACGGTAGCCTTGTATCAGTAGTTTTCATTTCATTTCCTTTCCTTTCCTGATGCACTCTTAATGGAAGGAGGGAGAAACGCGCACGAGCTCTGTTATTTTGTTTTCGTGGTCCTTAAGCGAGATGTATGTTGGTGGTGGTCTTGCAAATGCCGGCTCTCTAAACTTTCTCATCAGTATTCGTGAAAAGAACTGATTCCCTCCAAAGATTCCTATTTGACTTCACGGATCATTGCCGTAATACCTCCGTGTTGATCGAACATACCGGTAACACAACTGACGGCAAGCCTTTGAATTTAGTCCCTAATTAGTCCCTAGTGAATTAATTCGAACTGATGGGGCACCCAAACGCTCCAGCAAGTTCGCTCTGTTTTATGTCGCTTAGAATGTTACGCCTCGATTATTAATAGACATGAATGCGCCATGTAGCGCTCCACTAATACTGTATTCGAACATTGTTTTTCAGGATTGTTTTTAGTTTACTTGGATTTTACCACATATGTAACAAGCTACCATTCATGACAACGAATTCTGTCATCCTGTGTCCAACATTGACGACACTTTTCCGTGCACTACAGGATCACAGAAATGTTAGGTTGCTTCTTACCTTGTCATCTGTGAGGCAAGTAATTAAAGATTATTTAATTCTGACCTGAACCATTATTTTTGGAAGTAATATATAGAGACAAAGCCACATAAGTTCGTAAGACTCACAACCGCAACTCAGAAAATATTTGTTGAAATATGTGGTGCTCAATGAAACAGGAGGAATTCGTAACAAAATTCTAGATGTATCTACAGAAGTAAAATATTAAGTTTGCAGACTACGTTGATACATGCCCGGGACTTGGCAACCACACTGTGCAACCAGTGTTCAAAAGGCTTACTGTCAAGACACCACGAAGGCATTTAAAATTTGTCAACCAGAGGGCGCGCCTACCCTTTACAGTCTTTTATTACATTGTCATAAGTTAGCTACTGTACCACGTAACTGTGGTTGCGAATTCCTCAGTGATTTACAGGATTCAGTTTTTGCACGAGAAGTGTATAGAGATACAAACATGGAACTATGTAGACTGGCATTAATTGTACTAACTACTTTATAAGGTGTTGAAAAGGATTTGTTTGGCGTATAAGATACATGAGATTATGAATGTCCATGCTTTTTTCATTGTTTTCCGTATCTCAGTGGCGATGTTGAGAGAGGCAACAGTGTCTCCCTTCCCTTGTGCCCTCTTCTCACCTCACACCTTTCGGTCATATTCACTTCATTTCCACTCAATTGGAAAAATTCTGAAGATACTGAATCGTTTCAGCGGATACTGAGCAGCATTAGCGGGGCAGATTTTGTGAAGTTATTCCAAAGCCTCTCTGACTGATGCCGATAGTGTGTGTGTGTGTGTGTGTGTGTGTGTGTGTGTGTGTGTGTGTGGGGGGGGGGGGGGGGGAGTATGTAGAAAACTAGTAAGATTATTTCATGGTAGTGTCGGAGTTAAGTGCACTTGTTGCGTACTCAGATTATCAACGGATATGAGAATCGTATTTATTTTCGTTCGCTTATTATCCTCTCTTCATACCTACATATACTTAAACAACGCATCTCACATTGGTAAATGATAATTTTGAGCATTCTTACAAAGGTATTTCCTTTGCATAAAACACAGCTAAATCATTTGTAGATGCAGACAACCGCTTTCATTATTCGCAAATATACAACGCAGAGCAAACTTACGTTTTTACGACTTCGTTCTTGCGTGTACTGTAGCGTCAGTAAAGAAACCGACCTCAGAAACATCTGGTCAAGTAAAGTCCTTCCGACACGGATCTTACAATTAAATAAAAATTCACCATCACGAGACGTTAGTTGTCCTGTACTTACCATAATAGTAAGTCAGTGGAAGGTAATGTTAAAAATCGTGGGAAGGGTTCAATAAGTAGCGCAACACTTCTTTTTTCTGAAAGCATGTTGGTTTTATTCAGGATTCCTATACACGACATTATTCCCCAATCGTTTGGCTACAAACCACTATTTTTTCGACATTACCTCCTTGCGGCACCTTACTGGAAGAGCCTTTATGCACTCTACCGGCGTCTTGCTGCATAAATAACCTCCCCATCATTCACCTACTGCTTTCCGCGAACTGCATCCTTCACTGGCCAGACAGATGGAAGTTGGAAGGTGCGAAATCCGGGCTGTAGGGTGGATTTAGGAAACCAGCAAGCGCACACCTCGGAGTACACCAAACTGGTGGACGAGTGTCAGCACTTCCAACAGAGACGTCCATCTGTGCAGCGAGGTGTTCGAATGCGACAGCACGCACGTCGCGACACAGCAGGAGTCAGAGCTGCGTGTGGCCGGCCGGCACGCGGGGGCGGGGGAGACCTGACAAGTTTGCGCAACCTTGTTGCGATGCTGTCAGAGGTTCCTCCGTGCTTTGGTCCAGCAGCAGGTCTCCGTAGACGTTGTGCAAATGCCTATGACTATCTCCGAGGCTCTGGTTTTCCGCCAGAAGAAACTCAATGACAGCTCTCTGGCTTGGAACACACCTCCGTTACAGACGCCATTTTGAAGGCTGTATATAATGCCGCCACCAATGGGAACTTCATGGAACTATTTTTCAACCGAAAGTGGCAGAGAAAAACATTGTGCATTAGTTATAGTACGTCCTCGAAATAACGCTTCTACGGCGCGCAGACCTTGTTTACCTCTTGTTTATTGTAATAATGTGATAAATTTGTGCTGTAATCAGATGCGGACAGCTACACACCGGCGCTACTAACAGTAATATCTGCATTGCGGTCGACACGTTAGTTTTCGAAAACTGTTAGATTTTCTCCGTCCTTGTACTTCCATCGCACTGTCGATTATGTTTTATTCCTTCCATCAATCTTCTGACTGGTTCGATGCGGTGCCCCACGATTTCGTCTCCTGTGCCAACCTCTTCATCTCAGAGTAGCACTTGTAACCTACGTCCTCAATTATTTGCTGGATGTATTCCAAACTCTCTTCCTCTACAGTTTTTACCCTCTACAGCCCCCGCTAGTACCATCGAAGTCATTCCCTCACGTCTTAACAGATGTCCTATCATCCTGTCCCTCCTCCTTGTCAGTGTTTTCCACATATTCCTTTCCTCTCCGATTCTGCGTAGAGCCTCCTCTTTCCTTACCTTATCAGTGCACCTAATTTTAAACATTCGTCTGTAGCACCACATCTCAAATGTTTCGATTCTCTTTTGTTTCGGTTTTTCCACAGTCCATGTTTCACTACCATAGAATACTGTGCTACAAATGCACATTCTCAGATATTTCTTCCTCAAATTGAGGCCTATGTTTGATACTAGTATACTTCTCTCGGTAGAGAATGCCCTTTTTGCTAGTGCTAGTCTGCTTTCGATGTCCTTTTTGATCCGTCCGTCATTAGTTATTTTGCTGCATAGGAGTGTAGCCATGTATGGAAGTGAAACATGGACGATAACCAGTTTGGACAAGAAGAGAATAGAAGCTTTTGAAATGTGGTGCTACAGAAGGATGCTGAAGATTAGATGGGTAGATTACGTAACTAATGAGGAGCTAATGAATAGGATTGCGGAGAAGAGAAATTTGCGGCACAACTTGACTAGAAGAAGGGATCGGTTGGTAGGACATGTTCTGAGGCATCAAGGGATCACCAATTTAGTATTGGAGGGCAGCGTGGAGGGTAAAAATCGTATAGGGATACCAAGAGATGAATACATTAAGCAGATTCAGAAGGATGTCGGTTGCTGTAGGTACTGGGAGATGAAGAAGCTTGCACAGGATAGAGTAGCATGGAGAGCTGCATCAAACCAGTCTCAGGACTGAAGACCACAACAACAACAGGTAGTAGCATTCCTGAACTTCATTTACTTCTTTAAGTTTATCGCTGTTCTCATTTCTGCTACTTCTCATTACTTTCGTCTTTCTTCGATTTACTCTCAATCCATATTCTGTACTCATCAGAATGTTCATTCCATTCAGCAGATTCTGTAATTCACTTTGACTCAGGATAGCAATGTCGCACTTGCACTATATCATTCTTCACGCGCATTGCGTTTGTTTCACGCCCCTTTTGGGTCCTCCTGAATCTCAGCGTGTACTAGAGCCGGCGTTGACGTTCGCAGTTCTGAACGACACTTCTTCCTCACTGCGGCGTCGCCGCCATCTTTGGCGCTGGGCAGATTCTGCGGCCCGGGTCTGCACCTGAGGCGACGACACAGGCGCAACGCTGCCCCGCGCTCTCCCGTTACATCTCACAGACAGGCACAGAGGCCGTGCTCGCCTCGTCAAGTTACTGACGTATCCTCCCAGTTTGAGGTAGACGTCTTCCAAGGCAATACTATCAGCTGCTCTGCAGACTTCCCGCTGATGCGAGGATGAAACTTTAGCGAACAGTTTATGCGTCTGTCATAGATTCTCAGCTCGGTAGTTGTAACAGAGGTAACCACCGGCCTTATAAGCCTTCAGTACTTTAAAAAACTACGTAATGTCTAGGGCTCACTTACATAAACTGGGGATATCCATTACTTGCAAACTGAGAAACAATGTTGTCTAGGCAAGGCAAGCAAATACGGGAAAGACAATGTTGAAATAATCCAAAACTATTTCGCATCTTACGGCATGACTGAGAGAACTGCCTCGGGAAACCGCAATCTCCGTTGAGTTAATGAATAAAAGAACACCGTCTGTATCACTGTTTTTCTTTATTAAATATTAATGATGACAGTTTGAAGATGGTGTGCGCTGGATATTCCTATACGGACTGGACGCTCTGTGCCGTTTTTATACGCTTATCCGTACGCGATGTCTGTCGGTTCTGTAGTCGTTTGGCCATATTATTTCACTAGAAATGATATACTATACACATGAGTTCATATACTCGGGCTGCAGGGTGAATGACCTCCATGTATTGACTGCCAGTGTGCGTATCACACCAGCTGCAGGGTGTGCGTGGCGAGTCATGTCGCAGTCAGGCAGGATGTAATCCTACATATTACCCAGGTATGATTACCCTACAGTGGTAGCAGATACGTTTGTATCAAATCAGTTCATTACGATGTGTAAATAGCGATTCACCAGCTCACGTGTTCCACGTGTAAAGGTATCCGACATCATGTTTGGCTTTAATTTGAGTGACAAAGGTTTGTTATCTCAAGTCGACACGTGTACCCTTCATGTTTGTGCATTTGCCACAATCGCAGAAGCAATAAATATTATTTAGTCTTGTTGGAGAGATAAGTGTAGTTTATGATCAATTTTTCTATTAGGACTATGTCGATTTTACTTTATAGTTCCCATAGCTGAACTGGAATTGATTCCGAAACTAACATCTTGATTCCCATTAGCTGCCACCGTATTTATCAGACAACGGACATAGTGATTCCCATTAGTTACAATCTTATTTTTCGACAGCATACGTGCTGATTCCCGTGAGCTATCAACTGTACCATAACATTTATCCTCTCATTTTAAACAGACTTAGGACTGTCCGCGCGTATTAGGTAAGGTTAAATTTTTTCTTTTCGATACAGTACAAGTAAAGCTACAATTTGCAACAATACGTAACAAGATCTTGTATGTGGGAGAAACCTGTAGTAGATGCTACGAAGGTACTCATATGGGGTAATGGTTGAATTAGACAGCTCTTCCATTTGTTCTTTCTTCTAATTTTGTTGGTTCCACCTTTTCTGGGTTCAAATGGTTCTGAGTACTATGGGACTTTATATCTGAGGTCATCAGTCCCCTAGATCTTAGAACTACTTAAACCTAACTAACCTAAGGACATCACACACACACACACACACACACACACACACACACACACACACACACAGGATTCAAACCTGCGACCGTAGCGGTAACGCGGTTCCAGACTGAAGCGCCTAGAAGCGCTCGGCCACAGCGCCCGACCCTTTTTTTGGAAGTTGGCTCCTTTTCGCTTCTCATTTTATCGTAAGTTTCAGTTTGGACATCCTTAAATGTCTTTAGCGCAAGGAATATTTTGCGACGGGATGAGTGAAACTGAGCGTGCAGTTAAAGAGTGGAATGCCTCACAGCAGTTAGTCGATTGAGAACTACTGCTAAAGTCGGCCCACATAATGGGTAGGAGGTCGCTATCTGCAAGGATATAGGCATGAAGTAAATAATCAAAAAGTCATCCACATGTTCACTGTTAAGTTGGCCGACCATTAAGTCAGGGGACAGGAGCGGCAGTGCAGAGTTCCCACAAGTCTTCTGATTTCAGATCCCTTAAATTTAAAATCATTTGATAGTCCCACTGATTGAGTCTTTGTCCACCATGTGTGCCCGAGATGAGATCTGCAGCCCTTTATTCGTCTCAGGCCAAACGAAAGCAATTATTCTGTGAACCATATCCATTATAATTATCCGGGCTGTTATGCCGTGGTCGGTTGATGAATTCTGTGTCAGTTCCCAACGTTTCGTCTCCGACTGCGGGAGACATCTTCGAGGGGGTCCGTAGCTCGATGGAAGGTCCAACACACCCACTGGCTCGCTACTGACTAACTTAACGCTAAGAACAACATTCAGTCAGTAGCGAGCCAGTAGGTGTGTTGGACCTTCCATCGAGCTACGGACCCCCTCGAAGATGTCTCCCGCAGTCGGAGACGAAACGTTGGGAACTGACACAGAATTCATCAACCTACCACGGCATAACAGCCCGAATAATTATAATGGACATTATATTCCCGGCCGTGAAAGTCTACATTTTAGTATTCTGTGAACCTCCGTGGCTCACAAACAGTGCACTGACTACTTAGAAGTCCGACTGACCAGTCTGTGTGGCAGTGCAATGGACTAGCGAAGCGAGGCAGTAAAGTCGCCTTTACTGCAGTCTCAGAGTTTACTCTTTGGGATATGACAGCCATTACGTCCTGATGCTCTACAGGTAAAAAATTCTTTCCCGTCTTTGTAATGCACTGTATCAATGTTCTGAAAGATTTTCGCTGGACAGATTCTCCACATAACTGGTGCTGAAGTTCACTACGAAGGCATGCTGAACATCTACGTCCATACTCCGCAAGCCACCTGACGGTGTGTGGCGGAGGGTACCTCGAGTACCTCTATCGGTTCGCCCTTCTATTCCAGTCTCGTATTGTTCGTGGAAACAAAGATTGTCGGTATGACTCTGTGTGAGCTGTAATCTCTCTGATTTTATCCTCATGGTCTCTTCGCGAGATATACGTAGGAGGGAGCAATATACTGCTTGACTCCTCGGTGAAGGTATGTTCTCGAAACTTTAACAAAAGCCCGTACCGAGCTACTGAGCGTCTCTCTTGCAGAGTCTTCCACTGGAGTGTATCTATCATCTCCATAACGCTTTCGCGGTTACTAAATGATCCTGTAACGAAGCGCGCTGCTCTCTGTTGGATCTGCTCTATCTCTTCTATCAACCCTATCTGGTACGGATCCCACACGGCTGAGCAGTATTCAAGCAGTGGGCCACCCCCCAGGGGGTCCACAACTCTTTTGTGGACACGTGCGTAGCGAGCACGGGACCCCGAGCTAATGTGGCCCTCCTTCCTTTCCGGGCTGCATACCTTCCCTTCCCTTTCCGCATCCTTCCCCGTCCCCCATCTTCGCCCCCCCCCTTCACCTCTGGCTCTTTCCTTCCCTTTCTCCCCCTCTGGGAGTATGGTTTGTGCCTACGTCCGGAGACGGACGCTCGAAACTGTTCCAAATTCCTTGCTTTTACACTTGCAAGTCCTCGTCCTTCCTCTGTCCTTCTCTTTTCCTTCCCTCTTCTCCTTGCTCTTTTCTCCGCTGCGGCGTTTGAGACCCCCTTTTCTTTCCTTTCCCTTTCTCTTTTTTCCTCCCTGTGCGTGTCTGAAGGCCGACCCACGCACTTCCATGCGTAGCCGGTGACAGGGTAACGCGTAATTCCCCGCCCCGGGTAGACAGGTAGGACACGTACGTACCCCCTGGTAACGGCCAGGCCCAGGGAGGGGTGATTACCCGAGCTGATACCTTCCGAAAGTGCCGATTGGTCCCTCCGTCCGTTTGTCGGGAGGTGTGACCTGAGGTGTGAACAATCACCTAAGGCGTGTGTGCCCTCGGTGAGGGCGCCCACAAGGGAGGAGCGCGCCATCGGAGACGCCGGTAATCATGGGGGATTCTTCTGCAATGGTTTCCTCACCTTCCACTATGCCTGCTCACAAACGTAAGTTCACTGAGTCTCAGCCACAGACGGTTCTTCCATCGTTGCCACAGTTCCTTTTTGTTTCTCGGTCTGACGAAGGTCACGACTTCTCCACGGTCAACCCTTTCATTATTCAGAAAGGTGTCGACGCAATTGCAGGTCCTGTAAAGTCTCGTTCCAGATTACGGAATGGCACCCTGTTGTTAGAAACAGTCAGTGCCATCCAGGCACAAAAATTGCTGCGTACTTCTCTGCTCCACACCTTCCCTGTCCGGGTGGAACCGCACCGTACCTTAAATTCCTCGCGTGGAGTCGTTTATACACGCTCCCTCGATGGATTGTCTGACGAAGAAATTCAGCACTACCTGTCTGACCAGGGCGTCACGGCTGTTCATCGGGTTATGAAAAGGGTTGACTCGAACATCATTCCAAACCACACTGTCTTCTTGACATTTGACAAAGTTCAACTCCCATCAAAAATCAAAGCAGGCTATGAGATCATATCCGTTCACCCTTATGTCCCAAACCCTACGCGTTGCTATCGATGTCAGCGGTTCAACCACACCAGCCAGTCCTGTTCCAATCCGGCCAAATGTGTTACGTGTGGCAAGGATGCCCATGAGGGTGCTTGTCCACCTCCATCCCCTCGCTGCATCAACTGTATGGGTGAATTCGCTGCTTCCTCTCGAGATTGCCCCGTTTTTAAGGACGAAAAGCTGATCCAGGAAATAAGAGTGAAGGAAAAGGTGTCGACCTTTGCTGCTCGAAAGTTACTCGCCAGTCGACAGCCCACCGTGCCTCAGAAAGGAAAATACAGCACTGTCCTTGCTTCTCCTCGGCCAACAAAGGAGGCGGCCACGCAGACTTGCGACCTCACATTTAGTACCACGGTCGTCGGATCGGCCAGCGCAAAGATCGCCCGTTCAACCTCACCACTTTCGCCTGCCCACTCTATGGCTCACCCTTCGTCGGGTTCTGCTAAATCTCGAGCCCAAAAGTCAGACGCCAAGTCTTCGAAAAAAGAGCATTCTCGTGAAGAGTTTTTACGTACTGCAACTTCACAACCATCGGTTCCTCCTTCATCTAAACATCATACCTCCAAGAAGGCTACGAAGAAACACAGTTCCTCTCCTTCTCCGCCAAGGCGTGTCCCATCTACAGCACCAACTGTCGGAAATCGCCCTCGGCCATCTTCTGTGTCGCCGAGGCGCACTGCTGGTGGCCGGTCAACTGGCCGATCGTTGGTGGCAGGAGCTGCTCCTGACCAACCTATGGATCAGGATCTTCTGCCTTCGACTGAATGCCATTCCATGCTGTCGGTCGCAAGCTCTGAGCAGTCGTTGAGTTGACAGCACCCTTTGTCACGTTCCTCCATTTTCTGTTCACCCTATGTCCATTATCCACTGGAATATCCGCGGCATTCGCGCCAATCGGGATGAATTGTCGATCCTCTTACGATCCTACTCGCCGGTCATCTTCTGTCTTCAGGAAACAAAGCTGCGTCCCCATGACCGCTTTGTTCTCCCTCATTTTCAGTCCGTCCGATATGACCTCCCCTCTGTTGAAGGCACTCCAGCCCATGGAGGACTCATGATTCTGCTCCATGCTACTTTCCATTATCACCCAGTCCCCTTAAACACTTCCTTCCAAGCTGTCGCCGTCCGTCTTTCCCTTTCTGGATACACGTTCTCTCTTTGTACGGTATACATTCCATCGTCTACACCAATGGCACGAGCTGATCTCCTTCATCTTCTTGATCAGCTTCCACCCCCCCTATTTGCTGGTTGGGGACTTCAATGCCCACCACCCGCTATGGGGATCTCCACATCCTTGTCCACGTGGCTCATTATTGCTAGACGTCTTCCACCAAGCGGATCTAGTCTGCCTCAACACTGGGGTCCCCACATTTTTGTCTGCCTCCACGGCAAATTTATCTCATTTGGACCTTGCGGTCGGTACTGTTCCGCTAGCTCGGCGCTTCGAATGGTTCGCCCTTGATGATACACACTCGAGTGACCACTTTCCATGTGTTCTTCGACTGCAGCCTCAACTGCCATATATGCGCTCGCGACGCTGGAAGTTTGCCCAAGCCGATTGGACACTTTTTTTCGTCTCTAGCGACATTCGATGACCGTCGCTTTCCCAGCGTCGACGATGAGGTCACACATTTTACCGACGTTATTCTCACAGCTGCGGAACGTTCAATACCACGCACCTCCGATATCGCCCCGGCGCCCCCCAGTTCCTTGGTGGAACGAGGCATGCCGTGACGCAATACGTGAGCGGCGACGTGCTCTTCGCATTTTCCGTCACCATCCAACTTTGGCCAACTGTATCCGATATAAGCAGCTCCGTGCGCGATGCCGTCGCGTCATCCGCGATAGCAAGAAGGCAAGCTGGAAATTCTTTATTAGCTCATTTAACACCTTCACTCCCTCCTCGGAAGTTTGGAGTCGGCTTCGACGGTTCTCAGGCGCGCCTAGTTTCTCCCCGGTCTCTGGGCTCACTGTCGCGCATGATACCTTAGTGGACCCCGTCGCAATTTCTAACTCATTGGGTCAGCACTTTGCTGAGATTTCGAGCTCTTCAAATTACCCGCCAGCGTTTCTCCCGAAGAAACGTGCAGCGGAAGTGCGACATCTTGCTTTCTCCTCTCAAAATCGCGAAAGCTACAATACTGTTTTCTCCATGCGCGAACTCCAACATGCACTCTCTTCTTCTCGCTCCTCCGCCCCAGGACCGGATGGTATCCATGTCCAAATGTTGCTGCATTTATCAACCCATAGCCTGCGTTACCTCCTTCGCCTTTATAATCGAATTTGGACCGACAGTACCTTTCCCAGGCGATGGCGGGAAGCTATTGTCGTTCCCGTTCCGAAACCTGGAAAGGACAAACATCTCCCCTCTAGCTATCGCCCCATTTCTCTCACGAGTAGTGTCTGTAAGGTTTTGGAGCGTATGGTGAATTACCGTTTAGCTTGGTGGCTGGAATCTCGCAGTCTTTTAACACCAGCCCAATGCGGATTCCGAAAGCATCGTTCTGCCGTTGACCATCTTGTTGCTCTCTCCACTTATATCATGAACAATTTTCTCCGGAAACGCCAAACGGTAGCAATATTTTTTGATCTGGAGAGAGCATACGATACCTGTTGGAGGACAGGCATCCTCCGCACACTGTTCTCTTGGGGCTTTCGAGGCCGGCTGCCCCTTTTTCTTCGCGAATTTATGGCAGAGCGCACATTTAGGGTGCGGGTGAACACTACTCTCTCCCGTACATTCTCCCAAGAAAACGGGGTACCCCAGGGCTCCGTGCTGAGTGTTGTACTGTTTGCCATCGCCATTAATCCAATTATGGATTGTCTCCTTCCTGATGTCTCGGGCTCCCTCTTTGTGGACGATTTTGCGATCTACTACAGCTCTCAACGGACCAGCCTTCTTGAAAGACGTCTTCAAGGATGTCTCGATCGCCTCCACTCGTGGAGCATCGAAACCGGCTTCCGTTTCTCACCCAGTAAGACCGTTTGTGTTAATTTTTGGCGACGTAAGGAGTTTCTTCCGCCCTCCTTACATCTAGGTCCTGTCAACCTTCCGTTTTCCGACGTCGCTAAATTCTTGGGTCTTATGTTTGACAGAAAACTGTGCTGGTCCTCCCACGTTTCCTATCTTTCGGCTCGCTGTCTGCGTTCCCTTAACACCCTCCGTGTCCTGAATGGTACCTCCTGGGGAGCGGACCGAGTGGTCCTTCTCCGCCTCTATCGCGCCTTAGTGCGCTCGAAATTGGACTATGGAAGCATAGTCTACTCCTCTGCTCGGCCGTCTATTCTTCGGCGTCTCGACTGTATCCACCACCGTGGATTACGTTTAGTGTCTGGAGCTTTTTACACCAGCCCTGTGGAAAGCCTTTATGCTGAGACTGCTGAACCTCCGCTGTCCAATCGGCGGGCAGTCCTTCTGAGTCGTTATGCTAGCCATCTGTCTTCCATGCCTGCTAATCCAGCCCATGACCTTTTTTTCGACGCCTCCTTTGATGTCGGGTATGCAGGCCGCTCTTCCTCCCTACTACCCCCGGGAGTCCGCTTCCGTCAACTGCTCCATTCTCTTTCCTTCCGCTTTCCTAAAACCTTCTTGACAACTTGGGGTACAGCACCGCCTTGGCTCCGTCCCCGGATCGACTTGCTCAGAGACCTATGTCAATTTCCCAAGGATGGTACCCCTACACTTGTTTACCGTCGGGCATTTGCTGCTCTATGTGCACAAATGACGGAAGCCACATTTATTTACACCGATGGCTCGAAAACATCGTTAGGTGTAGGGAGTGCCTATATTGTTGGCGACACCCCAAATCACTTTCGGCTTCCCGACCAGTGTTCGGTTTATACTGCGGAGCTTTACGCTGTTCTCCAGGCTCTCCACTACATCCGCCGCCATCAGCGGATACAGTACGTAATCTGCTCAGATTCTCTCAGCTCTCTCCTAAGTCTCCAAGCTCTTTACCCTGTGCACCCTCTGGTCCACCGGATTCAGGACTGTCTGCGCTTGCTCCACCTGGGGGGCGTCTCAGTGGCGTTCCTCTGGCTCCCGGGACACGCTGGTATCTGTGGGAATGAGGCGGCCGATATAGCGGCCAAGGCTGCAGTCTCTCTTCCTCGGCCAGCTATTCAGTCTCTTCAGTTTACCGATCTACGGAGCGGTTTATGTCGCCAAGTTGCTCATTTATGGCATGCGCATTGGTCAACACTTCCCCATAATAAATTGCGGGAAGTGAAAGCCCTTCCTTGCGCTTGGACCTCTTCCTCCCGAACGCGTCGTCGGGAGGAGGTAATTTTAGCTAGACTCCGGATAGGGCACTGTCTTTTTAGTCATCGACATCTTTTAAGCGGTGATCCTCCCCCACTCTGTCCCCACTGCTCTCAGCTGTGGACGGTCAGACACCTTTTAATTGAATGCCCCTATTTTAATCCGTTACGCTCCCGTCTACAGCTATCGCCTGATCTATCGTCGATTTTAGCAGATGACACGCGCTCAGCTGACCGCGTTCTACAGTTTATTAGTGACAGTGAAATGACGTCAGTCATTTGAAGCTTTTTTTTGGGGGACAACCAACCCCTTTCTATAGTGGACTTTTAAGCATTCCTTCTGCCTTTAGTTTCTCAAATTTTCTGACTTTGTTTCCATTGCTGCTGATTTTAAATTTCGTTTTTTTTTCCTGTTTTCTATGTCACGGGCTGGGCGCTAATGACCATAGAAGTTTTGCACCCTAAAACCACAAAAAAAAAAAATGCCTGAGCCATCATATCTTTAAACTTGGTAGTATAACTAACTACACATAAAGAGGAAGCCCCATCAGGCAGTTGATAATCAGTCACCAGAAACAGTCTCACTAGTTTACTATGCACCTGCAGTGATTCAGAGTGAAACGACCACTAGAACTACTGCAGTAAAGGCACATGCCAGGCAGATTCACCGGAATATTTTCAGGGAATACAGTTCATCGACGCTAGACATGGCTTAGAGCATCCTCGATCGATTACGGAGTACTGCTTGTCAGCTTGTGGTCTTGTACACCTGGGATTGCCGAACCAGGTGACACAGCGGTTAGCACACTGGACTCGCATTCGGGAGCACGATGGTTCAAATCCCCGTCCGGCCATCCTGACTTAGGTTTTCTGTAATTTCCTTAAATCGCCTCAGCCAAATGCCGGGATGGTTCCTTTGAAAGAGCACGGCCGACTTCCTTCCCCATACCTTCCTAATTCGATGGCTTCCCTCCCCCAAATCAACCAATAAACATGTATGATTAGACGCACACGAGAAATCCATACGCATACTTACCGATCGTCAGTCTTCCCGCACGCAGTGCTCGAATGTAAGACGGAACGTGGAAATCGTACATACGTGGAAGGCTGAGCGGGTTCCTTGCGCTCTGTATCAAATAAGTCACACATGTACTGTTACTGTAGTTTTTTGAGTGAAGAGGGTCTGTAGCTTCAAAGTTGATAGCACCTGATGTGGAAAACAATAAATCGTGCTACTTGGAGACAGAAACAGATTCTTTTTTCGTGAACTTCTTGGAAAATAAAGTCACCGCCATCATTCTTAACTGCGAATGCTAGACGGTATATTTCAGTATAGTACAAGCAGATACTATGACATTAGAGGAGTGGTAATTGTAGAGAGTACAGGCAAAAGCCTTTCAATGTAGTACATTGTACTAGTATATGGAGACAGTGTTCGGTGCGAGAACCATAATTTCAGTATGGTGTCAATCTTCAGCGTGAAGTTATAGAAATACTAAATAGAAGAACGCGAGGTGGTTACTCAGACGTATGGACGCTTTCACATAAGACTGTATTGACGGTAACGCAGTGAGACTACCAGTGTAGGACGCTTCCATACAAGGCTTCAATTGAGACATTTGACTGGTAGGCCAGATGTAAACAGTTGACGATAACCAGGTGGTCACTCGGTGCTTTGGCTCTGAGAACTGTGATAGTCATTCACAGCGGACCGACACTTCCTTACGTTACGTCCGCATCAGGCTGCAGCTTCAAGAAAACCACTCACTGCTGTTTGGGAGTACCTTCTGACTCTACCAATATTTCATCCTCTCCGTGAAATTTGTTCTCTTAAAATGCCCGTCTTACTTTTAGCAGCAGTTTCCATGACACCTGCAAATACGGTGTGCTGTGTCACTATGATCCGTTGAGCTTGCTAACGTCGTAATGGCTGCTTACGTCTGCAATACACATTAGGGTGGCGCAACGGAGGAGACTAATCCCTGGTTCCTGAATAGGGGTAGCAGCCTGTTTAGTAATGCAGGTGCAACGGTCTGGACGACTGACTGATCTTGCGTTGCAACATCAACCAACATGACCTTACTGTGATGGTACCACGAAAGCAAGGCGAAACAGTTCTCTCTCTTTCCGACAACGTGCAGCTGTACTACATGGCTTAATGATGGCGTCTTCTTAGATAAAATATTCCCGAGGTAAAATACTCCACCGTTCGGATCTCCGGGCGGGGCTGCTCAGGAAGATGTCATAAGGAATAACAAAACTGGAGCGTGCGAAGTTAGAGCTCTTAATGGGGGAGGAAGTTTAGAGAATCTGAAAATCTAAATGGACAGGTTGAAGTTAGAATTATTTAAGTGCAGTGGCGAGAAGACGACGACCTCCGCTGCAGCCAGCTCAGGGTTATCAATAAAAAAATGAAATAATGGTAATGCTGTTGCAGGTCCAATAATGAATAAGAAAATACGAATGTGTGTAACCTACTATTAACACCATAGTGAATACATTCCCATAGCAAAGATAGACCCAAATCCAACCTCTACAGCAATAGTACAGTTTTATACACTGAGGAGACAAGTCATGGGAAAGCGATACGCACATGTATAGACGGCAGAAGTATGGCGTACACAACGTATGAGGGTGCGATACATTGGCGGAGCTATCATTTGTACACAGGTGGTTCATGTGAGAAGGTCACCGACGTCATTATGGCCGCACGACGGGAATTAAGATTTTGAACGTGGAATCATAGTTGCACCTGGACGCTTGGGACGTTCCATTTCCGAAATCGTTGTTGTTGTTGTGGTCTTCAGTCCTGAGACTGGTTTGATGCAGCTCTCCATGCTACTCTATCCTGTGCAACCTTCATCTCCCAGTACCCACTGCAGCCTACATCCTTCTGAATCTGCTTAGTGTATTCGTCTCTTGGTCTCTCGATACGATTTTTACCCTCCACGCTGCCCTCCAGTACTAAATTGGTGATCCCTTGATGCCTCAGAACATGTCCTATCAACCGATCCCTTCATCTAGTCAAGTTGTGCACAAACTCCTCTTCTCCCCAATTCTGTTCAATACCTCCTCATTAGTTATGTGATCTACCCATCTAATCTTCAGCATTCTTCTGTAGCACCACATTCCAAAAGCTTCTATTCTCTTCTTTTCTAAACTATTTATCGTCCATGTTTCACTTCTACACATGGCTATACTCCATACAAATACTTTCAGAAACGACTTCCTGACACTTAAATCTATACTCGATGTTATCAAATTTCTCTTCTTCAGAAACGCTTTCCTTGCCATTGTCAGTCTAAATTTTACATCCTCTCTACTTCGACCATCATCAGTTATTTTGCTCCACAGATAGCAAAACTCCTTTACTACTTTGTCTCATTTCCTAATCTAATTCCCTCAGCATCACCCGACTTAATTCGACTACATTCCATTATCCTCGTTTTGCTTTTGTTGATGTTCATCTTAACCCTCCTTTCAAGACACTGTCCATCCCGTTCAACCGCTCTTCCAAGTCCTTTGCTGTCTCTGACAGAATTACAATGTCATCGGCGAACCTCAAAGTTTTTATTTCTTTTCCATGGCTTTTAATACCTACTCCGAAGTTTTCTTTTGTTTCCTTTACTGCTTGCTCAATATACACATTGAATAGCATCGGGGAGAGGCTACAACCCTGTCTCACTCCCGTCCCAACCACTGCTTCCCTTTCATGTCCCACGACTCTTGTAACTGCCATCTCGTTTGTGTACAAATTGTATATAGCCTTACGCTCCATGTATTTTACCCCTGCCACCTTCAGAATTTGAAAGAGAGTATTCCAGTCAATATTGTCAAAAGCTTTCTCTAAGTCTACAAATGCTAGAAACGTAGGTTTGCATTTCCTTAATCTATTTTCTAAGAAAAGTCGTAGGGTCAGTATTGCCACACGTTTTACAGCATTTCTCTAGAATCCAAACTGATCTTCCCCGAGGTCAGCTTCTACCAGTTTTTCCATTCGTCTGTAAAGAATTCGCGTTAGTATTTTGCAGCAGTGACTTATTAAACTGATAGTTCGGTAATTTTCACATCTGTCAACACCTGCTTTCTTTGCCACTGGAATTATTACATTATTCTTGAAGTCTGAGGGTATTTCGCCTGTCTCATACATCTTGCTCACCAGATGGTGGAGTTTTGTCAGGACTGGCTCTCCCAAGGCTGTCAGTACTTCTAATGGAATGTTGTCTACTCCGGCGGCCTTGTTTCGACTCAGGTTTTTCAGTGCTCTGTCAAACTCTTCACGCAGTATCGTATTCCCATTTCATCTTCATCTACATCCTCTTCCATTTCCATAATATTGTCCTCACGTACATCGCTCTTGTATAGACCCTCTATATACTCCTTCCACCTTTCTGCTTTTCCTTCTTTGCGTAGAACTGGGTTTCCATCAAAGCTCTTGATATTCATGCAATGGTTCTCCTTTCTCCAAAGGTCTGTTTAATTTTCCTGTAGGCAGTATCTATCTTACCCCTAGTGAGATAAGCCTCTACATCCTTACATTTGTCCTCTAGCCATCCCTGCTAAGCCATTGTACACTTCCTGCCGATCTCATTTTTGAGACGTTTGTAATCCTTTTTGCCCGCTTCTTTTAATGCATTTTTAAATTTCCTCCTTTCATCAATTAAATTCAATATTTCTTCTGTTACCGAATGGTTTCTACTAGCCCTCGTCTTGTTACCTATTTGATCCTCTGCTGCCTTCACTACTTCATCCGTCAAAGCTACCCATTCTTCTTCTACTGTATTTCTTTCCCACATTCCTGTCAATTGATCCCTTTTGCTCTCCCTGAAACTCTGTACAACCACTGGTTCTTTCAGTTTATCCAGGTCCCATCTCCTTAAATTCCCACAAATGTAAGTCCTGCTAACGGATGTGCGGTGATTATTTATAGTCGTGCTGACCAGCTGTGTTGTGGCGAGGCCTACGTCTGGTCTTATAGGTGACCACGGAATTCCAGGATTGTGGAATGGTATATGAAAATCCAGCTCACAGCCATGTTACACTTGTATAACGGTTCAGATAATAAGAGAAGCTTTCGAAATGTGCTGCTGCAAGATTATTCGGAAGATTCGGTGGCTAGGTAGAATAACTACTGAGGAGTTACTGCATCGAAATGGGGAAAAGTAATTTTATGGCACAACCTAAAAGAAGGGATCAGTTGATAGGACACGATCTGAGACATCAAGGAAACGTCAGGTTAGTATTGGAGGGGGGGGGGGGATGGGATTGTAGAGGGAAACAAAGGCTTGAATACAATAAGGGTTCAGATAGATGTAGGCAGCAGTAGGTATTCGGAGACGAAGAGGCTTGCACAAGGCGAAATAGTGTGCGGCGTTGCATCAGATCAGTATTAATACTGCAGACGACGACGACGACGACCTACTACTACTACTACTACTACTACTACTACTACTACTAACAGGCACTGTCGACAAAAAATTACTCTTTCGTCGGTAGCTAATCTTACTGCTTTGGAAAACTGCACTTTCAATAGCACTTCTTCCAAATCTGTACTTGAACAACCGTCTATTGTGTGGATGGGTGCAGGCCCAGATCCTTTCGCACGATTCCGCAAGTTGTTGACTCACCGCCGCAACTGTAGAGATAGGCTCTTCCTCAATGCTTATTGCACCTGCTTCCATGTTATTTCGCTCTTACATTTCACCCATGGTTTTTGATTTATGGACAGGACAAAATTTCCAGAATGAGATTTTCACTCTGCTGCGGAGTGTGCGCTGATATGAAACTCCCTGGCAGATTTAAACTGTGTGCCGGACCGAGACACAGTTTTAATCTGCCAGGAAGTTTCAGGACAGAATTGGTTTTGCCTTGGAGGTTCTTGGTATTTAGTCAGCGTTTATTTCGATATTCAAATACCGACCTGAAGTTTAGAATTGACTTTGTGTCAACTTCATTACCTGTCTATTAGAGCGGCTGCAGAGCTTAAAATTAATCGTTCGCAAGATATTCTTATGGGAAATGTAAATGATTATGCAGTTTCTCAAAATCATTTTTGTGTCTCCTATTTGCTATAAGGGGTTTTGACTGAGTGATACTTTCCAAATTTGAAGAAAGAGAATCATGCACCGTATCAAAGAAAGTTGTGCTCTATTTTGAAGCTTAGACACTGCAGTTACGTTCCGAACAAAATATCGTTCAAATACCCATCACGGATTTGAACACATTAACGCACACGACGGCTCCTGTTGTTAATCATTGCGTCCAACATTACTAACGTTATGTCTGCATTAGCCTGATGAATGTTCACCTCCTAGTATTCCAAGTCTGTTGCTTGCCGGTATATATCTGGGCTTTGATGTAGCCCCAAACAAAAAATACCTGGGTGTCGAAAAAAGCGTAGCATCAGCTGTGTGGCATGTAGAGTTATCCTGTGGAACCACGTGTTTTCAATATCTATGGCCTCACGTTCGCGTCACAGACATTGATGAAACATGGCTCTGTAGTAGTTACCATTGATAGAAACGGTTCTTTCATTATTTCGAAAGAAGTAAGGTCCAATGACAACGCCACGTCATAGATTGCACCACACAGTTTTTCTGAACTTGATGGCACCTCGTAAAACACGTGTGGGTTCTTCTAGCTCCAACTACGACAACCCAACGAAGCCGCTAACATAGAAATGCACCTAGTCTGACAATTTTACTTTTCCACTGAAATCACGATCATCTTCCAACTGATGTATGACCCAATCAACAAACTCAGGATGGAATGTGATCGTTTGGCTTCAACTCTTGAGTCAACACTATTTGTATGGATACAGACAGAAATCATGTCGCAAGCTTCGCCATGTTGTTAACTCATATAGAAGCAACTGTTGAGATCGTCTTGAAAGTGACATTCGGGTCGTCCTCAATGTTCGTCGCTACTACTGAAATATTATCCTCGCTTCATCTTGTCTTCTTAGTAGCTTCGGGGGTGCAGAGTAAAATCTCGCTCAGACTTGCCCACAGTGCGGTGTATAGAATGAATAGAGACACGGTGAGGACCACCCAATGCTCTAGCGGACAAAAGATAAACACCCACAACCGAGCTCCCACTATGGTAAAATTTTTCACTTATTTTTAAACGTTGAGGAAGCGTGAGTCGCGTCATGATGAAACTGTAGATTGTACTGGATATTTTCACGCCTGTAAACACCCGCAAAAACGTATTAGAAACTGGAAATTACAATTTTAAAATGTATCACTCTTGATGAAAGACCCTTTACGACATATTTGTTACATCAGACTACACAGGCAATTCGTTAAATAAAAGACAGAAAAATTAAAATACTAGTCGAATATGAACATTAAGCTACAGAGACACAAAATGGCGTTTTGCATAAAACTCGAGAGTTCCATGAAATACGTCTGTGAGTATCGCCTGGGCTGAGCCAATGGAGTGCACTGCGGGCTTGCATATGCGCCAGGCATTAGGCGCTTCGCTGGTTGCGTAAGCCTACAGCCGGCTGCGGCGACGACGCGACGGGATTGGCGGACGAGAAAACGAACCACTTTCCTCCAACGGTGCTACCCAGTGTAGGCGCATGACAATGGAGGAGTGAGGGGAGAACTACCAAGGATTTTCCATACAGCTTGTGCGCTACTATCCGAGACTATACATAAGGGCGTACACTCGACACTGCTAAAAAATTGGCTCCTACGGATATTCACAGGGATGTGCGTTTTTTACTATTGTCATTCTGAACCTGTCTCCGCTTACTTAACGTTGGCATGGAAAACTACTCTCATTTTATCAGGGTATTTTTAGTACCAGTTGTACTGATAACATTTAGTGCAGGCTGTTCCAGCTCGTGGGCTCCGTTGTGAGCCGCGAGCGCTCCCTGCTCCAGGGAGCCACGTCGCTCGCTGTGACCAGTCGAGTGGGCCGGCACGCCGGCACGTTGTGACGTGCTACACCAGGAAACACGATCTTCAGGAAATAAATAAGAAACAAATGTTTTACAAGAAATTGCATACTAAATTTATTGGGTCTCTGTAGTTTGAAATTTTCTTTTCATTGCAAGATCGGAAATATCAGGCGTCAAAGTGTTCGCAGCGTTAATGCGGAGGATGGCCTTCATTGTTGCATCCTGAAGAAGCGATCGTTCCTTACTTTATAACTGTTTTCATTGCTCAGAAAAGCTGCTCACATCAAAACGTAGATCCAAAGATGCACATGATCTGAGCGGCATTGTTGTGAAGTTTGGGAAATGTTTTTTCTGTAATGAACACTACCATCGTGACAAATACAACGCGTTGTAGGCCTCTCTTTGAACAAAGTTGAATTTTGCAAATCAATAATCTCCAATTGAAGTGACGATGACAGGTCATCGGTGGAAACTGAAAAAGGAGCGCTGGACACCTAAAGTTCCATTTCCAAACTAGTGAGGTCTCGGAATCGTCTTTCAAACGACGTGATGAGCTGCTTTAACTTTGCTTGGTAATCGCCGAAAGTAGTACCTTCAGGTAGTTTTAAAGAAGCAAGATGATTGAAGAAGATGTCCATTACTCATCTGCCTCTCAAATAAACGTAACTTTTCCGTGAACACTGTGATCTGGTCGTGCATGTCAACGATTAGCTGCCCTTTGCCCTGCAATGACAGATTTAAATCATTCAGATGCATAGTTACGTCAGCTAGGAACGCCAGGTCTGATATCCATTTTATATCCTTCAGACAACGCATTTCTTCCCCTTTCATTTCGAGAAAAGGGGTATTTCCTCACTAATGGCAAAGAAAACATCAAGAACTTTTCCCCGACTCAGCCAACGAACTGTACTGTGGTAAGATATATCCCCATACTCCGCTTCCACATCTTTCAGGAATCCTTTGACGACGCACAAAATTCACACACTTCACGACATCTTTCATTACGCCACCTAGCTCTACTGTTTCAGCACACAGTGCCTCTTGGTGCATTACAGAACACGAACTATGTTGCATGTTTTGATACCCTCCGTATTACGAATCCGTTTTTAAACATACGTCTACTGGTATGTCGTTCTTAAGCCTGGCTACCAGTTCTCTGCGTGCAACGCCTTCTACCTGACTGTATTTAATTCTGTATATTGTACCCCTTCGCAGAATTAAATACTTTATGACATACAAAACACTGCGGTCGACCATCCCTCTCAATGAATAGAAAGGTATCCTCCAATAGAGGTACAGAGCTCCCGCGGCTAGTCATAGCTGTCACTGAGCACGGATTATTACGGCTGCATGCGGCCAGGGGGCAGCGAGTTCGTTTTCCCCCTCTACGCGGGCTCTGAGCTGCCGCAGTGAGCGCTCCGGAGCGCTCCGGCTCCCTGGAGCTCGGTTGGAACAGCCTGATTTAGTGGCTAAAGCAACTACCTCTAAGAGATGAAATGTCTGAGGATATACTGAATTGAAAAGTCCTGGTCATGGGTCCGTAGCCCTCATGTATGCATAAAATAAGAGGAAAGTACAGGTCTGGGTGCAGAAAACAAAATACGAAATATCTCCTCTCTTAATAAAACTACAGAAATACTAAGATTCATCAGATTACAAATATTGTAAATAACCCTACAAATATGCCAGAAGACAATGTATTGTTCTTGGAGTTGAATATTTTGTTTATATGTGCATTTATTAATTTTTCATGTTTCTGTGGAATCATGCATTGCTTGATGATGGAAAGGGTCAGTGTGTAGTTTGCAGAATGCTATTAGAAGATTTATAGACAAAGAATTGAGGCATTAACAAAACACGAAAAGAACCCATGTACGCAAATAACACGTATTATTGGTTTTCAGTGTTAAGCTTACTGCAAATAAAATGTATTTTCACCAGACATGTTCCTCTTTTACTTGTATAAAGAATCTTCTTTGGTCATTAAGGAATCACGGATACTTAATCTGCATTTTGGTATTTATAGATTAGTTTCTTATAAAATTGGCGTTTAGTCTACTTTTTGCCTCTTGTTTGCATATTCTACAAAACACTGCTTTTAACTTCGCAATTAGCGGCGGTTGAGGTCGAAAGAAACTTAGTTGCACATTCACTCTTAGCAGTCCTTCGTCTTTTGGTCCGCCTTTTTCTGCGCTGCATTGGTGGTGTTTTTACTTCACTCAGTTTTTCAGAACTTGACAAGAGAATTAGTTCAGTTGTTTCACATGTTTCGCACCCATCACAACATTTTTTATTTGTGTTCTCTGTCGATTGTATTGCCATCAAGTGAATGATTCTTTTCGTAGTCGGAAAAAAATTAAGTTGCATGTTGGGAACACTCGCAACCTAGACAGTAGAAACGTCTTCCTTCTTTCTGGACACTATCTGCTTCTTACCTTCCAGATACGAAGTAAACCATTGCTGAGTTTTTCCATAAACCCATATTATTCTAACTTATGAAAACGTATTGTACGATACACAAGATACTTTGGTTGCATCAAAGAAAATATTTGTCCCTAACCTACTGTCTACGCTTACTAGAACCTGACGCACTGAAGAATACGTAGCCTTTTCTGTGGGAATTCTCTCCATAAAAACAAACCGAGACACTAACAAAGTTCTGCATACTGGGATGTGCGCTACTCTCACATGCATTGCCTTCTCGCAGAATCTATCCTTTCCTTTTCCATCGCACTGGAGGACTGCCGATAAGGCTATGTATCTGGTTGTTTTCCAGTCTCTCTAATACCGTTGTTAAGGACTCCACACAAGGCAGTCCTCCTTCAATATTAGATTTTTAAGTTCTATTGCATTAACAAAATATATTGTCTTCTTTGAAACAATTCCCATTTGGGATAACGATCTTCAAATAATGTCCTACCTAGTGGTCGAACAATTACAAACCGGTATCTACAAATAAATACACCGCCATCTACTGTATAGCGCATAGCTTAGATTTCACGTTGCTTTGTTACATCGTATCTAGACATTTATGCAATATAAGTCCAATGTTAGATCTGTAAAGCAGTATAATTTTCTTCTCTGATTAGGCACAATTTGTTTATCCACACTTGCGACAAGTTATTATTCATCATTTCATGGAAAAAATCCGTTGATAGGTCTGAATTAGCACATAAATACTGCTGGCATTAAATTGTTTGCTAGCAATAATTATAGTTCGAATCAAGAGTGAACTATCTGCTGTCTAATCTCTGTAGACTGGACTCTTATTTGGGAGGACATGCTTGTATATACAGAATAAGATTTTCCATGATCATTCTAAACCGCTTACGATGAATACCGGGATGGTTCATTTAAAACCGAAGCGCCAAATTTCCTTCCCCACCTTTTGCCAGTGCGTGCTGGTACCGTCTGCTGCTCACTAGCGCTCTCCACATGGAGAAACCGAGCGAGGTGGCGCAGTGACTAGCACACTGGACTTGCATTCGGGAGGACGACGGTTCAATCCCGTGTCCAGCCATCCTCATTTAGGTTTCCCGTGATTTCCCTAAATCGCTCCAGGCAAACGCCGGGAAGGTTCCTTTCAAAGGGCACGGCCGACTTTCTTCCCCGTCCTTCCCTTATCCGATGGGACCGATGACCTCGCTGTCTGGTCTCCTCCCCAAAAACAACCAACCAACCATATGGAGAATTTAGAGAGAAGAAAAAGAAGTTCGCAATGTGAGCATCTTAATTTCACGTCGGATTACTCTGAGCAAAATGAGGACGACTATGTGCTCTACATAATGCACCATCCCTGTTGCGTGTGTCACAACTTCGGATGTAATAGCATTTGAAAAACTCCTCCTTGTTATCCGTAAAGGATACCTAGCATGCCAGATGTTATAACTGCCCAAGGAATGCAGTGAGACTAATATTTTGCGACTGATGAATTTATGTAACTGTTAAAGACACGTGAACGTCTTGGCAGCTGTTTCTGTAGTGGTGGCAGCTTTGACGCTTCGGTGCTCTACCATATTGAGAAACGCGATCATTGCTCGTCAAATCTGGTACCGCTCTAAACAAAGTATGTACTTACTTGCGCACTACAGCAACAGACCGCCGTATGGTTGCTGTCTTCGTGTTGCACAACTGTGGCACTGGCCATGCCGTCAAGTCAACACTGTGCAAGGAACGTCACCATCCCACTTCTGCTGCACCCGCTTTTACTTCCAGTTACCATGTCCGGGTCCCATACTCTACTCCACTACCATCCACAGTCTTCACTAAACGTGTTATTACATGTTTCAATCTACTTAGCTTCTCTTTAGCACAATGTTAGAAACCGATAGCCCTTGTGATTTGATACGGCTCAAGGCCCTAAGAGATTTTCTTCAGACGTTATAAATGTTTCAGGAGATTCTAAGAAAGCATCCCCTAAATAAACACAATGTTTAAATTCGGGATAAAGTGAACAAACTCCCCATCGTGATGGAACTTTCGAACGTAGTAGCCTGATAAGCTGAGATTGGGAATAAATTTACATCTGAATGTAAGAACGATCTTCAGTTTGTTTGTATTAACGATCAATTTCGAGGCTACCATCTGCATCCGTAAATGCACCTCGTGTACCGTATATAATCTACTCGTTATGAGGCATGTTTTTCTCAGGATCACAGTTCACTGTTGCGGCCGTCCACCAGTAGCATGCACTGTGAAATCTGTGTCTGCACCACCACTTGGGAACTGACTCCCCATAGATTGGCAGCCGACCAGACCTGACCACTTAGTATGTACTGTGTGGCGAGTCTTCAGGTGTAGTCTATTTTCTGACCGATAACACTCGTTAATGATTGACAGATAATACTCGTTAGTGAAAAAGGGCGAAAAAGGTAGCGTAGCCAATCAACGATAAATTTCTTTGCCACCAGTATTTTTAAAAGTTTTTGGCAAAGCAATGTGTTAGAGTAGTAACGCATCTGAATACACATAATTTGCCGTCACTCTCACACTGGTTTTAGGAAGAGAGAATGCACAGACAGTGCCGTTTTTCCTTTTGTGTATGAGGCAGTAGTAGAGGACATGGAAAAAGAAGCAATTGAAAGAGCTGAAAACGAGTTAGTTGCTAGGTCGGGATGGAATCCTAATTCGGTTTTGCAGCGTGATGGTCCCTTACTTAGCTTGCATTCATCTGCGATGACTCCAAGCTAATCTTGCCCACCGCAAACTCCCAAGCGACTGAAAATAAAGCGCAGGTAACCGTTATGTATGAGAGGGGTAAAAGAATGGACCTGCGAAATTACAGGCCGTTATCCTTATCGTTTCAAGCCGTTGTTTGCTTTAATCATAAATACATGTTTTTGTGATGGTAAATCTTATTTTTATATAAGGAAAAGAACTATCTTCTCAATAACTTTCAAATCGTGAGCTACACCCTCAATTTTATACATGAGTTAGTGAATTAACTCCTGGCAGTTTGGTTACCTAACGCTGTGGTCACTTTCAGAACTGAAATCAATACTAATATTTAACCTTAAATTTCTGGTGTACCGATGCACCAACACAATAAAATAAAAATGGTAAATAGTAGAGGGAGTATGAATGAGAACGGTGGCGTATTTAAATTTATAAAAATGACAAGTTCTAGTAATCCTTTTGTAGCTACAACTACCAGGGAAGTCTTAAATAAAAATGACTAACACAAATCAGAAAACGAATGGTGTTTGATCGCCAAAGCCTACATTGGGGAGAAATCTATATAAATTCTCCCCTGAATTAATCACTTTCCCAACCCAATCTGACTTTTACGTGAATCCACTGTGAGGGCCAACTCTCTTCAAATGGAATCGACAGTGACCAAGTATACCTCAAGCTATGGTTCACCAGAGAATGGAGAGCTGTGAAAATCGTTTAACACTATGCCGGTGCAGGGCGAAGAGGGTCGTGCTATGGTAGCCGTAATCTTCTTGCGCGTCCACGAAAATTTGCAAACTACGCGATCTGCGTTCTGGTTATCAGTACACAGGAAACGTCCTTATGAGAGGTCTGAAATCCCTGCATATTTCAGTGTGACGTGTACTCATTCGCTGGTCTGGCCAGACCAATTTGACTCACCGGCATGATGGTGCGTGCCAGAATTGTCAAAGGTCAGACAGCCAGCTCAGGACGAATAAGTTCACCCTTGTGACAGATGATATGTCATACATGATATGCAGTTCTTCTGTCGGAACAGGTCGAAACTGCCACTGGCTTTTAGTCCATTACAAAATACAGAACACCACTGGGCCTTCATAGCCTGTTCAGGCAGAGTTTAGTTTTAGGGAAAGACCTCAAGTTGTCGACCAGAGGAGGACCCGAGGACGAAGGAGGCAAACAATCAAGACGACTTTCCACCAAGCCTCAGTACGGGAACCGAATTAGCCAAAACAAAACAGCCCCCACATTGCACAAAGCAATCAAAATATCTTCTACTAATGGAATCTCCGCTGTTGACTGTTCTGTTGGCCTGGTAGCCAATCCAGACACAGCACCGGGGTTTTCACGCTGGGAGATCAAGCCTCTGCTTTGGATATCCAGAGAGGAGCCAATCAGCGACTCCAAATCTCTCTTGTTTGAAAAAAGATGGTAGACTAGGGAGGCGTCGTTCTCACGTTAAGAGTGGCCATGTTTTGGCAAAAATACCTACTGAGATGGAGTCGCAGTCGCTCATTTACAGCGAGATCTAACCTTCTGCGCCAACCATTTCCAATTTCTGAAAGAAGGCTGTTAAACTCTCCAGACAGTCGTGCCCGTGAAGTATGTTTTTGCCGCCCGCTGAAAGAACCTGGCAGCTTCCTGACGTCAGGGATGTTACAGTCTTGCTTCCACTAAACACATCCACCAGCTGCTGCGTCCGTACCATCCCAGCTTCTAACATAAGAATGGAGGGAGAAGAGGGCTTAGGCCAGAAGATCGTCTGCGGGTATGATTCACAGAGCGCTGCTTCCCAGTACCACTCACAGCCAGGACGCTGCACTCAGCATTCGTGGCCACCAGTTCATCTCTCTTCCTGTTCTGCGTCACCTCCACTACGGCCCCTCAGGTACAGGTTCCCCATGCAGTTACAAGAACGTTCTGCCTACAATTTTGTCACGTAAGAAATCATTGACCACATAGCAGAAGTAGTACTGGGGAACGCACAGATTATGATCTAAAGTATTAACGTTAATCTGACTGACAATGTTGTTGAAGTGAGGTAGTTGCATGCCACCTCTCAAGGTCAGATTGCTAAAGAAATCTTCAGCATATTCGGAGTTAGTAAACAATAAATTTGCATCGAACAAAAGCTATCCACAGATCAAGACTGGTACAGAAAGAATCGTTCAACAGTTTACCCTCTTCTCGTACGATATCCTGCGAATTATGAATGAAGGTCAAGAGGCACATTCCAGGTTCCTGGATTGTTGTTGTTGTTGTTGTTGTTGTTGTTGTTGTTGTTGTTGTTGTTGTTGTTGTTGTTATTGTGGTCTTCAGTCCTGAGACTGGTTTGATGCAGCTCCCCATGCTACCCTATCCTATGCAAGCTTCATCTCCCAGTACTTACTGCAACCTACATCCTTCTGAATCTGCTTAATGTATTCATCTCTTCGTCTCCTTATACGATTTTTACCCTCCACGCTGCCCTCCAATGCTAGATTTGTGATCCCTTGATGCCTCAGAACATGTCCTACCAACCGGTCCCTTCTTCTTGTCAAGTTGTCAAAACTCTTCTTCTCCCCTATTGTATTCATTAGTTACGTGATCTACCCATCTAATCTTCAGCACCACATTTCGAAAGCTTCTATTCTCTTTCTGTCCAAACTATTTATCGTCCATGTTTCACTTCCATACATGGCTACACTCCATATAAATACTTTCAGAAACGACTTCCTGACACTTAAATCTGTGGTGTCAGCGCCAGACACCACACTTGCTAGGTGGTAGCCTTTAAATCGGCCGCGGTCCGGTAGTATACGTCGGACCCGCGTGTCGCCACTATCAGTGATTGCAGACCGAGCGCCGCCACACGGCAGGTATAGACAGACTTCCTAGCACTCGCCCCAGTTGTACAGCCGACTTTGCTAGCGATGGTTCACTGCCTACTTAAGTTCCCATTTGCCGAGACGATAGTTTAGCATAGCCTTCAGCTACGTCATTTGCTACGACCTAGCAAGGCGCCATATTCAGTTACTATTGATACTGTGAATCACGTACTGTCAAGACCGACGTTCATCATTAATGTATTAGAGTTAAGTATTCCACCAGCAACGTCCGTTTTTCTAAATTCTAATTTCCTTGCACTGTTCCAGACCTCGTGAGCTAAAACGCGTGCCTTTCGGCCTCCTCTAGTAACACGGTGTTGGCTCTCCTGCCAACCACAACAAAATCTATACTCGATGTTAACACATTCCACTTCTTCAGAAACGCTTTCCTTGCCATCGCCAGTCTACATTTTATATCTTCTCTACTTCGACCATCATCAGTTATTTTGCTCCGCAAATAGCAAAACCCATTTACTACTTTAAGCGTCTCATTTCTTAATCTAATTCCCTCAGCATCACCCGACTTAATTCGACTACATTCCATTGCCCTCGTTTTGCTTTTGTTGATGTTCATACACTGTTCATTCCGTTCAACTTCTCTTCCGAGCCCTTTGCTGTCTCTGACAGAATTACAATATCATCGGCGAACCTCAATGTTTTTATTTCTTCATGGATTTTAATACCTACTCCAAATTTTTGTTTTGTTTCCTGCTTGCTCAATATACAGATTGAATAACATCGGGGAGAGGCTACAACCCTGTCTCACTCCTTTCCCAACCACTGCTTCCCTTTCATGCCCCTCGACTCTTATAACTGCCATCTGGTTTCTGTACAAATTGTAAATAACCTTTCGGTCCCTGTATTTTACCCCTGCCACCGTTAGAATTTGAAAGAGTATTCCAGTCAACATTGTCAAAAGCTTTCTGTAAGTCTACAAATGCTAGAAACGTAGGTTTGCCTTTCCTTAATCTATTTTCTAAGATAAGTCGTAGGGTCAGTATTGGCTCACGTGTTCCAACATTTCTATGGAATCCAAACTGATAGTCCCCGAGGTCGGCTTCTACAAGTTTTTCCATTAGTCTGTAAGGTTTTCGCGTTAGCGTTTTGCAGCTGTGACTCATTAAACTGATAATCTTGCTCATGAGATAGTGGAGTTTTCTCAGGACTGGCTCTCCCAAGGCCGTCAGTAGTTCTAATGGAATGTTGTCTACTTCCGGGGCCTTGTTTTTATTCAGGTCTTTCAGCGCTCTGTCAAACTCTTCACGCAGTATCGTATCTCCCATTTCATCTCCATCTACATCCTCTTCCATTTCCATAATATTGTCCTCAAGTACATCGCCCTTGTATAGACACTCTATATACTCCTTCCACCTTTCTGCTTTCCCTTCTTTGCTTAGAACTGGGTTTCCATCTGAGCTATTGATATTCATGCAAGTGATTTTCCTTTCTCCAAAGGTGTCTTTAATTTTCCTGTAGGCAGTATCTATCTTACCCCTCATGAGATAAGCTTCTACATCCTTACATTTGTCCTCTAGCCATCCCTGCTTAGCAGTTTTGCACTTCCTGTCGATCTCATTTTTGAGACGTTGGTATTCCTTTTTGCTTGCTTCATTTACTGCATTTTTATATTTTCTCCTTCCATCAAATTCAATATTTCTTCTGTTACCCAAGGATTTCTACCAGCCCTCGTCTTTACCTACTTGATCGTCTGTTGCCTTCACAACTTCATCCCTCAAAGCTACCCATTCTTCTTCTACTGTATTTCTTTCCCCCATTCTTGTAATTTGTTCCCTTACGCTCTCACTGAAACTCTGTACAACCACTGGTTCTTTCAGTTTATCCAGATCCCATCTCCTTGTATTCCCACCTTTTTGCAGTTTCTTCAGTTTTAATCTACAGGTCATAACCAATAGATTGTGGTCAGAGTCCACATCTGCCCCTGGAAATGTCTTAAAATTTAAAACTTGTTTCCTAAATCTATCTTACCGTTATATAATCTATCTGGAACCTTCTAGTATCTCTAGGATTCTTCCATGTATACAACCTTCTTTCATGATTCTTGAACCAAGTGTTAGCTATGATTAAGTTATGCTCTGTGCAAAATTCTACCAGTCGGCTTCCTCTCTCATTTCTTAGCCCCAATCCATATTCACCTACTATGTTTCCTTCTCTCCCTTTTCCTACTATCGAATTCCGGTCACCCATGACTATTAAATTTTCGTCTCCCTTCACTACCTGAATAATTTCTTTTATCTCATCATACATTTCTGCGTCATCTGCAGAGCTAGTTGGTATATAAACTTGTACTACTGTAGTAGGCGTGGGCTTCGTGTCTATCTTGGCCACAATAATGCGTTCACTATGCTGTTTGTAGTAGCTTACCCGCACTCCTATTTTATTATTCATTATTTTATTATTCATTATTAAAAATACTCCTGTATTACCCCTATTTGATTTTATATTTATAACCCTGTGTTCACCTGACCAAAAGTCTTGTTCCTAGATTATTGTAAAGCATTTGGTACGGTGCCCCATTGGTGGCTGTGGAGGTCTGAGCATATGGAATAGGTTGGGGTTGCGTTGTTTGGGGAAGGAGACCAGACAGCGAGGTCATCGGTCTCATCGGATTAGGGAAGGACGGGGAAGGAAGTTGGCTGTGCCCTTTCAAAGGAACCATCCCGGCATTTGCCTGGAGTGATTTAGGGAAATCACGGAAAACCTAAATCAGGATGGCCGGACGCGGAATTGAACTGTCGTCCTCCCGAATGTATGGAATAGATATCCAGATCTGTATGTGATTAAGAGACTTCTTAAGTAACAACGAGTGTTTATCAGAGACTAGGGTGTCATTTGCACTGTCTGAGCGAAGTGTCCTCCCTGTGGGTCCGGATTAAGAATGGGCCCGAGGTATTCCTGCCTGTCGTCAGAGACGACTAAAAGGAGTTTCAACCGTTTCGGCCTTCCATGTGATGGTCCCCCTTGGGGTTTGACCTCCATTTTTCAAAATTCTACAGAAGTATGAGCCGTTTGGGGAAGGACACCTTACGTGGTGTACCACTGGTCCTAAGTGCACTAAGACCTTGGTACTCAGCAATGTACCAGCGTTGTAACCATACCCACTATTCCTCAAATTGGGCCAAAACGCCTGATGGGTTGTACAAGTTACGCCCATAGTGCGTCCCCATCTGCACCAGCGATCATGGACTTTCCATGGCACCAGAAATCCAGCACGGTAGCCAGCCCATTGTGGTGGGGTCGTCATGTACCCTCTAGGTTGTAGCCCCCTGACAACACAGGGATCGTACTGCCGATACCTGAGCTGCACCCTCCCCACGTCGGCCAAGGAGTGGATGCCCGTCTCCTTGGGGCATCAGGACTCCTGGCAATGGTCATCCTGTCAGGTGGCCCTTGCTGAGGCTGGGTTGCGCCCGTGGGGAGAGCCCCTGGTCGGAGTGGGTGGTATCGGGGCGGACGTTTCGCAGATGAAACGTCAACATGTATCAGGTCGCTCTGTGGCCGAGTCTTTCAAAAGAAAAGGTACCGTTTCTAGTTCTGGTTCTCCTGCTCTTTCCCCGTTGGCCACTCCCTGGGAGGAGGGACAGGCCCGCCGGCTTGGGGCGAAGTACTTCCCCCGCTATTTGGTCTGTTCTCGAACCGATGGGGGACGTTCGCCACGTCCAAGCCCATGTTCTTTGTTCAGCACATTGAGGACATCTTCGGGGAAATCGAGGCTCTCGGCAAGATGCGTTCAGGGTCCGTTCTTATCAAGACCACCTCCGGCACACAGTCGGCGGCGCTCCAGGCGTGCGACTGCCTAGGGGACATCCCAATGTCCATTGTCCCGCATCTGGCACTAATAGGACGCAGGGGGTTATTTTTCATTGGGACCTCCTGCTACAATCTGATGAGGAGCTCAGGGCCAACCTGGAGCGCCGAGGCGTGCATTTCGTCCGGCGAGTCCAGCGCAGCCCCAAAGACCATCGCATGGACACCGGGGCCTTTATCCTCGCCTTCGAGGCGGACGTTCTCCCGGAGAAGGTAAAGGTGATGTGCTACCGGTGCGACGTGCGACCTTACATCCCGCCTCGTATGCGCTGTTTTCGGTGTTTGCGCTTTGGGCACATGTCGTCATGGTGTGAGGCTGAGCCCCTTTGTGGCGATTGTGAACGTCCTCTTCGTGAGGAACATACATGCACCCCACCACCTCGGTGCATTAATTGTCCTGGCATCCACTCGCCTAGATCCTCAGACTGCCCCGCATATCAGAAGAGAAGAAGATACAAGAACTCAAAACTTTGGATCAGCTCTCTTATTCTGAGGCCAGGAAGAAGTATGACCACCTCCATCCTGTGCCGTTGACCACTTCGTTTGCCTCGGTTGTGTCCACTCCTTCCGCGGTATCCTCACCCCTGTCCTGTCCCCCCTCCACCTCCTCTGCCCATCAGGGGGCTCTGCCTCCGCCTCCCAAATCCCTCCCTTCCAAATCATCCTCCCCGCGGCCGCCACCCCCTCTGCCCCAGGGGCCACCCCTCCTCCTCCTCCTCCTCTCCCCCCGCCACATGAGAAGCGATCCTCTTCTCAGGCGTCCATCGGGGAAACGTTCCGGACCCCAGCTTCCGAGGTCTGGCGTTCCAAAACGGACCCCGCGCGTGAGGACCTTCTTCGGGTCCAGCCCACCATCACTGTGCCTCCTCGGCATTCCAAGAAGGCCTCCAAGAAGAAATCTCTATCCCCCTCTCCACCCCAGCGCGTTTCGTCTGACGCTCCATCCGTGAGTCGCTGCTCCCGGCCGTCCTCAGTTCCGCCAGGACGCTCTGCTTCCAGGCGCTCAGCTGGCCTCTCGTCGGCAAATAATGCTGCCCCTCCTACACAACCAGGGACAGCGGCCGCAGCTGGCGACGACTCGATGGAACCGGATCCGCCTCCCGCTGGTTGTAGCGTTGTTCCCTCGCAACTTGGCCCTCCGCGGCCGTCGAGGTGACCAGCTCTTCCCCCGTCTCGTTCCCCCAACCTTTTGACTAGCGATGGCCTTGTTACATTGGAACATAAGAGGTATTCGATCTAATTGGGAGGAATTAAAACTGCTCCTCCGCCTGCACTGTCCGCTCGTCCTTGGTCTCCAGGAAACCAAGTTGCGCCCGACTGACCGTATTGCCTTCACCCACTATACCTCGGAGCGGTATGACCTCACCCCTGTGGATGGTATCCCAGTTCATGGCAGGGTCATGTTGCTCGTTCGGGACGATGTCTATTACCATCCCATCCCATTGACCACCCCACTCCAAGCAATAGCTGTCCGTATTACTCTTTCTGCTTTTACTTTTTCAGTTTGTACCATCTACACTCCGTCATCTGCTGTTAGTCGGGCTGACATGATGCACCTGATCGTTCAGTTTCCCCCGCCGTTTTTATTGTTTGGCGACTTCAATGCCCATCATCCCCTTTGGGGCTCTCCTGCATCCTGTCAAAGAGGCTCACTCTTGGCGGATGTCTTCAACCATCTCAATCTTGTCTGCCTCAATACCAGCGCCCCGACTTTCCTCTCGGACTCTACTCATACCTACTCCCACTTGGACTTCTCGATCTGTTCTACCACTCTTGCCCATCGGATCGAGTGGTATGTCCTTTCTGACACCTATTCGAGCGACCACATTTCCTGTGTCGTTCGTCTCCTGCACCACACCCCATCCCCACGTCCTTCGCGCTGGAACATACCAAAAGCTGACTGGGGACTTTACTCCTCCCTGGCGACCTTCCCGGACCACGATTTTCTCAGTTGTGACAGTCAGGTCGAATACCTCACGGCTGTTATCATCAATGCTGCCGAACGTTCCATTCCTCGTACTACCTCTTCTTCACGTCGCGTTTTCGTCCCCTGGTGGAACGAGGCTTGTAGGGACGCTATCCGTGCTCGACGACGTGCTTTACGCACCTTTCGCCGCCATCCTACGTTGGCGAATTGTATTGAATACAAACGACTCCGAGCGCAATGCCGTAGAGTCATCAAAGACAGCAAAAAAGCTTGTTGGGCCTCTTTCACCAGCTCCTTTAACAGTTTTACTCCCTCTTCCGTCGTTTGGGGTGGCCTGCGCCGGCTGTCGGGCATTAAGGCCCACTCCTCGGTACCTGGCCTGACCTCAGGTAATGAGGTCCTTGTTGATCCTGTGGCGGTCTCCAAACGCCTTTGGCCGCTTTTTCGCGGAGTTTTCAAGCTCCGCCCATTACCACCCTGCCTTCCTTCCCAGGAAAGAGGCAGAAGAGGCTCGGCGACCTTCCTTCCACTCGCTGAATCTGGAAACTTATAATGCCCTCTTTACTATGCGGGAACTCGAACGTGCGCTTGCACTGTCCCAGTCCTCTGCTCCGGGGCCGGATGCCATTCACGTTCAGATGTTGGCACACCTTTCACCCGCGGGCAAAAGCTTCCTTCTTCGTACCTACAATCGCGTCTGGACCAAAGGTCAGGTCCTCATGCGTTGGCGTGACGCCGTCGTTGTTCCTATACCCAAACCCGGGAAGGATAGACACTTTCCTTCTAGTTACCGCCCCATTTCTCTTACAAGCTGTGTCTGTAAGGTGATGGAGCGCATGGTTAATGCTCAGTTAGTCAGGATTCTTGAATCTCGACGGCTACTTACAATGTCCAATGCGGCTTTCGTCGCCGCCGCTCCGCTGTTGACCACCTTGTGACCTTGTCAACATTCATCATGAACAACTTTTTGCGAAGGCGCCAAACGGTAGCAGTGTTCTTCGACTTGGAGAAGGCTTATGATACCTGTTGGAGAGGAGGTATCCTCCGCACTATGCACAGGTGGGGCCTACGCGGTCGCCTGCCCCTTTTTATTGATTCCTTTTTAACGGATTGAAAGTTTAGGGTACTTGTGGGTTCCGTATTGTCTGACGTCTTCCTCCAGGAGAACGGAGTGCCTCAGGGCTCCGTCTTGAGCGTAGCCCTTTTTGTCATCGCGATCAATCCAATTATGGATTGTATTCCACCTAATGTCTCAGGCTCTCTCTTTGTCGATGACTTCGCGATCTACTGCAGTGCCCAGAGAACATGCCTCCTGGAGCGCTGCCTTCAGCGTTGTCTAGACAGCCTCTACTCATGGAGCGTGGCAAATGGCTTCCGGTTCTCTGAAGAGAAGACGGTTTGTATCAACTTTTGGCGATATAAAGCGTTCCTTCCGCCATCCTTACATCTCGGTCCCATTTTTCTCCCATTCGTGGAAACAACTAAGTTTCTAGGGCTCACGTTGGACAGGAAACTCTGTTGGTCTCCACATGTCTCTTATTTGGCGGCCCGTTGTACACGTTCCCTTAATGTCCTCAGAGTTCTTAGCGGTTCATCTTGGGGAGCGGATCGCACTGTCCTGCTTCGTTTGTATCGGTCCATAGTCCGATCGAAGCTGGATTATGGGAGCTTCGTCTACTCGTCCGCTCGGCCAACCCTCTTACGCCGGCTCAACTCCATCCACCATCGGGGGATACGTATTGCGACCGGAGCCTTCTACAATAGTCCCGTCGAGAGTCTTTATGCTGAAGCTGCCGAATTACCATTGACCTACCGGCGCGACGTACTGCTGTGTCAGTATGCCTGCCGGCTGTTGTCTACGCCCGACCACCCCTCTTACCAGACCTTCTTCGCCGATTCTCTCGACCGTTAGTACGGGGTTGTATGTGTCTGCCCTGCTGTCCCCCGGAGTCCGCTTCCGTCGCCTGCTTCGATAATTGGATTTTGCCCTCCCTACCACCTTCAGAGAGGGTGAGAGCCCGACGCCACCTTGGCTCCAGGCTCCGGTTCATATTTATCTCGACCTCAGCTCACTCCCGAAGGAGGGTACTCCGGCTGCAGTGTATTGCTCACGGTTTGTCGAACTTCGTGCTCGACTTGCCGGTCACACCTTTATTTACACCAATGGCTCCAATGGTGTCGGCTGTGCCTTTGTCGTCGGGGCCGCCACCTTTAAATACCGGCTCCTCGACCAATGTTCGAGCTTTACGGCCGAGCTTTTTGCTCTCCATCAGGCCGTTCAGTATGCCCGCCGCCACCGCCATTCACCGCATGTACTCTGCTCTGATTCACTCAGTGCTCTTCAGAGCCTTGGAGCTCCCTATCCGGTCCATCCCTTGATTCAACGGATACAGCAGTCCCTCCATTCTTTCGCTGATAATGGTTCTCCTGTCAGCTTCCTGTGGGTTCCCGGACATGTAGGAGTGCCTGGGAATGAGGCTGCGGATGCTGCAGCCAAGGCTGCAGTCCTCCTGCCTCGGCCAGCCTCCCATTGTGTCCTGTCATCTGACGTTCGTGGGGATGTATGTAAGAGGCTTGTGTCGTTGTGGTGGGATGCTTGGTCATCCCTCCAAGGAAACAAGCTCTGGGCAGTAAAACCGCTCCCAACTGCTTGAACAACCTCCTCCCGACCATCTCGGCGAGAGGAGGTCCTTCTGACCAGGTTGCGGATTGGGCATTGCTGGTTTAGCCACCGCTACCTGCTCTCCGGTGACCCAGCCCCGCAGTGCCCTTGTGGTCAGGCATTAACAGTGCGCCATGTTTTATTGTCGTGTCCCCGTTTTAGTCAATTTCGTGTTGTCCTGTCCCTGCCATCTACTTTACCAGATGCTTTAGCTGATGACGCCCGAGCAGCTGCTCGTATTCTGCGTTTTATAACTTTGACTGGCTTGTCCACAGACATCTAACCTTTTTACTTATTTTATCTACATCTTTGTCAGGTCCTTCTGCTGTCCCCCCCCCCCCCCCCCCCCCCATCCCCTTGAGTTTTACTAGATTCCATGTACTCTAACAACAGTGACTGGTCGCTAATGACCTCAGTAGTTGAGCACTCTTAAATCCCACCAAAAAAAAAAAAAAAAGAGCGAAGTGTTATAGGATTGCTCTTGTTTCACATGTACATAAATAATCTGACATATAGCAATATGCGTCTGTTTGCTGATAATACTTTGGTGTGCGGGAAGGTGTCATCTTTGAGTCAGTGTAGGAGGATACAGTACGGCTTTTACAGAAATTCTATTAGGTGTGATGACTGGCAGGTAGCTCTAAACTGGGAAAATGTAAGTTAATGCAGATGAATAGAAAAATAGTCCTCTAATGTTCGAATGTGGCGTTAGTGCTGTGCTGCTTGTCGCAGTCACATAGATTAAATACACAGGCGGCAGGCGGAACTTCGCAAAGCGTCAGGCAACGGAACAATTACGCGAGGTCTGTTGTGGCGGAGGCAGGTTGTCGGTACAGGTTTGCTGAGAGAATTCTAGGAAAATCCACCTTGTCTGTAAAGGAGACCGCTTATAGACTACTTGCGCGACGCTTCCTTAAATACTACTGACGTTTTTGGGATCCGTGCTGGGTTGCATTAAAGGAAGGCGTCGAGGTAAATCAGACTTACTGCTAGACGTGTCAGCATAGGTTCGATCAAATGTTTCGTGTACTCCAGTGAGAATACTAAATAGAGAAGACATCCTGTATTCAGATCTGTATGTAGTTAATATCACGAATTCGTTGACTGAAGGCCAAGAGCAGTTCATCTTGATTTATGGTGATATTCTTATTACTGAATTAAACCGCGCAGTTTCTGTATAGAAGTGTAAAATTAAGAATAAAGAAGACAAAAGTTAAGGCATATTTTTGTATAGAGAGTAATTTTACATCAGTTTCTCATAAATGATCATTTATAATAAATGCTACGAAGTGAATACTATTATAATACGGTATAATATCGTAATGCAAAGTATTTGAAGCTTAAAATTGCACATGCCTACAAAATACTTTCTGTATCTCTAGCCAAATACATCGTGATCCTGAATCTACTTTCACCACTGTTTTTCTTTTTTAAAAATGGTTTACGATCTATTGAAGCAGAACAATTTTTAATGATGCTACTATAGCTGTAAGTACATAATTCATTCTTAAGGAGAGCGTTGAAACACAATCTATTTTCATGACGATTTTTCTGTTTTTTCTTCCCAAAAACATCTCATATGTTCACTGTTTCTTCTTCCTCCCTTCTGTCTAATTCGTTCACGTTTTCTTCTACTGTCGTATTTTTGGTGGAGTTGTTTAGTTTCCTGAGGCCTCCCATGGTTTCCTTTACCTAACTGATTTGCACTGTATTACTTCTCACTATACTAAAAATTATCTTGGCTCGTCCGGTTTCGTTTAGCCAGTCCCTGTGTGTCCCTGTAACCTTATCTTTCTGTTGCTGTTGCCAATCGTCTCTGTTCATAGAGATATTTTGTCGGTGTCTTTTTCCGGATGCCCTTTTTCTGAGCCAATTCTCAGGTCTTTCTCTGTATTTTCCTCTTGTTTTTCTATCTTGATTTTTCATTCTTCTGTTAATTGCTGTTGTTTTCCAGGCGTACAAGGCCTCCGGCAAGAAAACTGTTCGACGTTGACAGAAAACTTGTTTTGTTGTCATTCTTCTGTGTAAGGCTGTGTGCTTTTTGTAGTTCTGTATCCTTTGTCCAAAGTCGAGTTCAGTCCTGTTTTCTGTACAACCTGTCCAGGTATTTGAAACTTTCTACTCGATAGCTTTCCTAACTTCCTTACCAGTGTCTGTCTGTCTGGATTCTGCGTACACGTACTGCTTGTTTTCATATTATTTTTATGGACTTGTTTTGGCTGACATTTCATGTAGTCTATAGAGCTGCTTCAGCTTCTTTTCTGTTGTTTGCTGTGGTGGTTATTTCATCAGCAAAGGTCAGACATTTTATGTTGGCGGTTCTGTTCTTGTCACCTTCGTCCCATTTACCACTTTATTCCATGTGCTGTTTTTTTCTCCAAAGCTGAGTTAAATGGAGTGGATGACAGTCTCCCTGCCTGATTTGTGTGTTGACTGCGAATGGTTCCGAGAGCTCTCCCTTAAGCTTGACTATGTCGTTGTTTTTGTTAATGGTTCCTCGATTAGCTTTATGATATTGTTGTTCACCTTCGTTTCTTCCAGTGTATTAATAGTGTTTTACTTTTGATGTATATAAAAGCCAGAAAACGGTTTAGGTCGCTTGGGTGCCGCCTTCTTTATTGCTACAAGGAGTTGGCGCGTGTCCCTTTTGTAACAGTGGCCGTTCGGCAGCCTCGATTCCAGCGCCCAAACTCAAGGCTGGCCGGTTTGCCACGTGTAGAGAGAATCGCGGTTTTGTCGGCCGACCTTACGTAAGGCGACGAAACCGCGCCTCCCCCGGGGTCACGCACCACTCAGGATTCGCATAGGGCCCGCAGCTCAGATCGACTTTCCGTTAGCCTCGAACAATTTCTAGCGTAACGTTCCAGCCACCTCCTCTTAAGGACGCCTGGGAGAAGTCGACACATTCACCAGTCTGTCAGACTCCAGTGTGATATCAATTATCTCAAACGCTGAATCACGTCACTCTTTAGCTACACATGTGCCTTTAGGTGAGTTGATTGTACGATTGCATCTAGACGTACGGAAAAATCGTCCGTTTCCTCTTGCAGGAACCTATCGTGAAAGGTGTGTTGTATGATATGTACAAACTGCATAACTGGTTTCTGTAATTAATAGAGCTAGTTGTCAGTAGCATTTAGTGACATGTTTGTTCTGTTTTTGTTGCCGATGCTGCACGACGATGATGATGAATATTGACTACTTGAGGTGATGATGAAATAGTTTGCTACTTGTCTTTACTAAAAGCACCAAAAGGGCCGCCAATCTTAATAAACATCAGACGAACTACCAACGCTGCATGGGATATTACAAAGAAAGATGGTGTTAAACATTAGTTACTGAGCAATGCTGTGAATGTGGCGAAGCACAGTGCCCACCCCCAGTACTAATGTGCAACAGGCTGGGTCAACCGTGCGCCTTGAACGACTTGGTCATAGCAAATAACAAGGCTATTCACGCTGCGAGTATCTGGATTAGTTTAGGTGGTTTAACACCTGAAAACTTCAAGTGACACCATTTTCACCTGCAGATGACGTATTACAGCATTATTTGATATTCTTTCAATATGTTTTCAATTTGTTGACGCGGTTGTGTTAACTAAAACTTATTTTAATACAGTAAATCACAAGTTTACTTCACAATTTTATTATTCCTGTTGTATGAAGTTTTGGACAAGAGCAAATAAATCATCAATAGAGGGAGAATGCCATATTCACCAAATCCATGAAATGAACCAGGGCGCACAATGAGACTGTTTTTTGGTGACACCACAAGGTGGAACTCCGCGATGTCGGCTATTTAGAGTGTCAACGGCAGAAATAAGTAAGGCATGATCTAGGGACACAAAGCGGATCTTTGGCCAATGTGATGTGAAATTCCTTTCTATGTAACAGACGGAACGTAGAACGCAACGTTCTATATTAGATCGTTTCCGGTGGTTACTGTACAGCGCCATATTTGCACCTGGAGGTCAAAATTGGAACTAATTATTTTTCCAGCGTAAATCGCTTCAGCATTAACGCATCTACCAAGTTTCGGCGCCATGCGTTGTTTACAGCTCACATTGGACCACAGTGAGTGAATGCACTTTTAATTAAAACCGTCCAATGTAACACTCGTATTACGAGACATTAAAAAATTCCGCTAAATACAGGGAGATAATAATTAAAGTTGAACTCTCAAACCGCTGTAGAAATACCACTGGTCAGAATGACGTCCAATTGCAACGGAATATTATCGGAGAAGTGGGAAACGTACGGCAGATGAAAAATAGTTACAAAATATATAGATATAGATGGCGCTGTAAGCATCATAATTTAATAATGATCGACTACAAATGACAAATGAATCATACAGCAATGCCTAAGGTGTACGTTTGACGTTAAAAAGCATCAGTCAAAATCAATATGCTGTCCACAGTTTTCAGCAACACGTAGAAATCTAGAAACAGCATGTTCTACAACTGATCCAGGTGTTACCGGAGTCACGTTCAGAATGTGTTCCGCAATGCGTGCCTTCAGTGCAGCCAAGTTTGCAGTCGGAACACTGAACACAAAATGCTTGAGATAGCCCCATAGCCAGAAGTCACGCAGATTAAGATCAGGTGGTCGGGACGGCCAGGCTGATAATTCTAGCATTTCCGAAATGGCACTTCAGCGGCTGCTTAACTGGATTTGCAAGGTGCGGAGGTGCGCCATCTTGCAAAAAAGAACGATCCCATCCACACACCCACGCTGTTGGAGAGCTGGAATGACGTGGTTGCGCAAAAGACACTCGTAGCGCTTTCCATTGACATTACAGGTAACAGGACCAGAAGCACCTGTCTCTTCGAAAAAATGATGCCGTAAACCCGCACCACACAGAGATCTTTCCAGGATGAAGGTGGTTCTGGTTGATTTGCGTGTGGGTTTTCCGCTGCCCATAGTCGACAATTGTGTGTATTGACATATCCTCTCAGAAAGAAGTGGGCTTCGTTTGCCCACAAAATCTTCCACGGCCAATCATTGCCCACTTCCATATCAGCAAGAAATTCTGAAGCAAAGGTCTCTCTTTCTGGAAGATCAACAGGAAGCAATTCATGCACATGGGTAATTTTGCCCACAACCCACAGCTTCCAGTATGTGTAGCGATACGAGCTGCTGAGTTGCTTCTCTGTACGCTTTCCCTATACACTGAAGCGCTGCAGTCGGCTACCTTTAACACAGGAAGTGTCTGGCGCAGCTGTTAGATCAGCTACTGCTGCTGCAATGGCAGGTTATCAAGATTTGAGTTTGAATGTAGTGTTACAGTCGGCGTACGAGTTATAGGACATAGCATCTCCGAGGTAGCGACGAAATGGGGATTTCCCCGTACGACCATTTCATGAATGGACCGTGAATATCAGGAATCGGTAAAACATGAAAACTCCGAAATCGCTGCGGCCGGAAAAAGATCCTGCAAGAACGGGACCACGAGAATCGTTCAGTGTGACAGAAGTGCAACCCTTCAGCAAAGTGCTGCAGATTTAAATGCTGGGCCATGTGTCAGCGTGCGAACCATTCACCGAAACATAATCGATATGGGCTTTCGGAGCCGAAGGCCCACTCGTGTACCCTTGATGACTGCACGACACAAAGCTTTATGTCCCACCTGGGCCCGCCAACACTGATATTGGACTGTTCATGACTGGAAACATGTTATGTCATCGGACGAGTCTCATTTCAAATTATATCGAGCGGATGGACGTGTACGGTTATGGAGACACATTCATGAATCCATGGACCCTGCATGTCAGCAGGGAACTGTTCATGGTTCAGGCTCTGTAACGGTGTTGGGCGTGTGCAGCTGGACTGAGATGGGATCCATGATACGTCTAGATACCACTAAGACAGGTGACACGTACGTAAAGCATCCTACCTGATCACTTACATCCATTCATGTCCATTGTGCACGCCAACTGACACGGACGAGTTTAGCAGGACAATGCGACAACCCACACGTGTCTCCAGGAAAACTCTTCTGAGTTCAAACACTTACGCTGCCCACCACTGTACAGACATGAACATTATTGAGCACATCTGGGATGCCTTGTAATGTACTATTCAGAAGAGATCTCCACCCACTCATACTGTTACGGATTTATGGACAGTCCTGCAGGATTCGTGGTGTCAGTTCCCTCCTGCACTACTTCAGACATTAGCCGAGTCCTTGCGACGTCGTGTTGCGGCACTCTGCATGCTCATAGAGCCCTATACAATATTAGGCAGGTGTACCGATAATGATAGAAACCTGAAATTTTGAAGGGTATTGATTTTATACTGTAGTCGTCGCTTAAGAAGGGATTTTTCAAAATTTCATCTCTAAGTGGTGAAATAGGTGACAAGATGTTTTTTGAAAATATGTCGCTATTAAGGCACTTCCGAAGCTAGACATACGAAAATTGGTATTTGGTTTTTCGGTCTGAAATAAAGAAATAAATGTTTCAGCATTTTTGGAACTCTAAGGGGGTTAAATAGTGGGTGAAAGTTCTTTCAAAATAAATTGTTAAAGAACTGAAGTATTTTTAAAGCTACATCTATGAAAATTGGTGTTCTGTTGGATATAAAAAAATTACGTCTTACACTACTTTTGGAAATTCAACTTCTGGTGACGAAATAGGGGATGAAGGTATTTATGAAAATAATTCATTATGAAATCATTTTTTGAGCTAAATCTGTGAAAACCGTATCTGGCTTTTGCGTTAGAAATGCGTCTTTCACTGTTTTCGGATGGTCAGACGTTAATAGGGTAAAACAGGAGACGAAAATTTTTAAGAAAATATATAGTTATATTTAACAAAATTTAAGCAAAATTTGTGAAAACTGGTTTTTTACACTGCGCTTGAATATAAGGAAATATGTGTTAGGGGATGAAAGTATCCATGAAAACATCACAAGAACGCAAAGTCATGCCTAACAAAAATAGTGGGCTGCTGCTACTAGAATCGCTTTCTGCCAGAAGTACATTCGGAAAAGACGCTGGGTCTATGATACTTATTACGTGAGGAGTTTAGAAGGTATTGAAATTTGTGACCAACATGAATATTCGAATCAAGAAAAAGAAGAAAAAATGAGTTTGCAATTTTTGTCGGCGTATTCCACTGATGAATTCTTCTCGGGTTGTCAGCGGAATGGTGGCGTCGTCTTGTCGCAACGTTTCAATGAGTTTCGTACCGATCATCTTCTGGCGAAGTGTGATGGGTGCAAAACTCATTGAAACGTTGCGACAAGACGACGCCACCACTTGGCCGACAACTCGAAAAGAATTCATCACAAGAACAAAATAATTGGGCTGACCTTACAGGGTACACGAGCTAAGCAGCGGGCGCCATACCCCTGGGATACACGTCGTCTAAATCTATCCCGTCGGATGCCACGAGAACTAAGGCGCCTTTTTTCTGAAAAATTCAACTTCCCGTTTTGTTTCAGAAAACATGTAAGGCTTTCGTATGGGACGTATGGAACGGTCACAATCGTTGCAGATCGTCCCAGCAAGCGTTTTCTCTCTTCTATTAAGCATACTTCAAGCAATAGTATACAGTCAGTTCCATTAGTGTATTGTATGCGGTTTTCTCACTTCCCAGAATCCTTCCAACAAATGTAAGTCTTCCATTCGTGAAAACGATCCTCACACGGAAATGACTCCACCTGAGCAGTAATAGCCGCATCGCAGCCTGTTTTGCGCATGTTTGTCGTTCTATCACTGCCATACGATGCTAAGACTGTCTCGTTACACTGTGTAGAGATTCAGACAGGAACGCACCGAGCCTCAGAGACGCTGCGATGTCGCCACAGTCTTCGTGGAGAGCCGGGTGGAGTTAAGAGGAGAGCGTCGTACGCAGTTCGGAGCACTCAATCCGACGCTGTGTAGCGTTGCTACGGAATACTTCTGTGCGGAAACACTGTTGTCTGAAACACCGGCAAAGCCGGAATAAATGTGTGCAGCAGGATGTGGGTCAGTTATGGCGAAAAACTTCGTTATTTATCTCCAAGTTAGCGCCAGCGATATCTTACCATCCTCAGGTTTTTAATTATTTTGCTTTCTCTATTCCTAGCAGGTCACGGAAGTAAAAGATTCAATAGTTGGAAATAAAACTCGGCTTGAAGATAAAGTTCCCTGATTGCATTGCTGTTCACAATGAAAGTAAAGAATAATTACAGGACGTGTTCCGTGGAAGGAAGTCAACGTAGTATACGTTACGGACTCGAAGTAAACCAAAGAGGGACGAAAGTAATGAGAGATAGTAGAACTGAGTGACAGACTACTGAAAAACTCTACAGATGGGAGTAGCATTCGCTCACTTACTATTCCGTACCTTAGTTACGTACTCAGTTTATCCACTCTGGAAATCAAGGATCTCAACGATTTCGCCTGTTAACAACTCTGATACTGCCAAATTATTGGCTCAATGGATTCCACGACTTTAGACCGTGTTTTAATGTCATGTTTGAAGTTGAATAACAAATATCAAAAGAAATATTTTTTTCGTGTGATGTAATTTTAAATTCATAATTTCCTGATTCTTTTTTCGCTTTACTTGTACTATGAAACTTTTCATATTGCAAAATTTAATGATTCCCCATTAAGAGTAAGATTCCTATAGTCTCTAATGAGTGAATTTGCTAGTATCAAAATGTGAGACAAATGGCCATACCTGTTGATTGCATCAAAAAGCGACTTTAGACCACATAAGGTCGGCTTGATAGGTCCACCAGTTTCTGAGAAAAAGGGTTTTGGACAGCCAGAAGGACGGGCGGACGGACAACAAAGCGACCCTTAAGGGCTCTGTTTTTACCATTGAGGCACGGAACCCAAAAAATAGGGATCATGTAGTCGACGCAGTGAAAAAACTCTGCTTCCTTGCAAGCAAATTAAGATATGACGGACGGAGCAGACTAGCAGCATCGTACATAAGTTGAACATATTTCTCAGAATATACGTCCTGAGCACAGCATTGTATGCATTTATGCTAAAACCGGAAAAGAAGAGAATCGAAGCTTTTAAGATGTGATGATACAGAAGATGCATAAAATTGAGTAGGCTGGTAGGAAGTGGACACATTCTCCTAAGAAGCGGGGAGGAATATACACGAAAAACCCTGGAGAAGGGACAAGATGACAGGACATGTGTTAAAAAGTCAGGGACTCATTTGCATGATTCTGGGAAAGCCGTACAGGCGAAAAGCTGTTGAAGCACCCAACGAATAATAGAAGACTTAAATTGCAAGTGCTGCTCCGAGATGAAACGGTTGACGTAGGAGAGCAGTTCGTGGCGATCTGCGTCAAACCAATCAGAGAACCAGTGAAAAGAGGTCGGTAATTCGACAAATTGTTGATTCATTCTACAGCATTCCATGTGTTGTCCTTCTTTCCTGAAGATCTGCTTTGAAAATTTCATCTTTGTGGACATAGCTGCAGTTCACGGGACTGGGTGACTTTTAATTTCTGATAGTGTGATTGTGAAACACAACAGAGAGGTAAAGGAGTAATGCATGATTTTTTTCCAGTCACCATAACCGATGCAACAGCGTACTTCATAATTTCCCTGAGATTGCTTAATATAGGCTTTTAGTCTGTAAGTGTAGCCAGTGCTACTAGGCCATATTGGGAGGGGACCAGCGTCCTGTTAGGTCTGTTCTCGATCGCAGTCAGATATGTTCCAGATAACTCATTAGTGAATTGTTTATTTCAAAAGCGTTTTACCTGGACGTCCCAGTCACAACTACGGTAGTCCAGGGACCAGCGAACTGCAACCGTTACACGCCGAAGGTATTGCTGTAGCCAGCAGTTGGCAATCACATCTGGCCCTATTGCAGTGAAGTGCCTTCTACAACATAAACACTCAAATCCTGAAAGTTACATAACCATCACAGACGTCACTTATACCAAGTTTTGCACTGCTTAGTGCAGCAACTCCATATGGCATAGATTCAACAAGTCGTTGAAAATACCTGCAGAAATGTTTGGCCATCCTGCCCCTATAGCCGTCCATAATTAAGAAGTTCTTGTCGGCCAGGATTTTGAGCATGTTGGGCGATCCGTGTTGCCAAACCATTCGCTCGAATTCTGAAGAATGTTCTGCAAACCAATCGCTAACTATTGTGGCACGGTGGGGTGCCGCAATGGCATAAAAAAAAACTACTTCGCTGAATGAAGACATAGCCATTGCCAGTCAATGATCCGTTCTGATGGACCAGATGACCCAGTTCATTCCCTGTAAACACAGCCCACACCATTATGGGGACACCACAAGCATGTACAGTGTCTTATTGACAAATTTGGTCCACGGATTCTTGGGACCTGCGCCACACTCGAACTCTACAATCAGCTCATACCAACTGAAATTGGGGCTCATCTGACCAGGCCACGGTTCTTCGGTAGTCTAGGGCACGACCGAAATGGTCACGAACCCAGGAGATGGGTTGCAGGCGATGTCGTGTTACGAAACACACTTGCGTCGGTCGTCTGCTGCAGTAGCCCATTAACGCCACATTTCGCCGCACTGTCCTTAACTGATACCTTCGTCGAACGACCCACTCTGATTTCTGCGGTTATTTCACGCAGTGTTGCTTGTCAGTCAGCACTGACAACGCTAAGCAAACGCGGCTGTTCTCGGTCGTCAAGTGCAGACTGTCGGCCACTGCGATGTCCTTGGTGAGTGGTAACGCCTGGAATCTGGTGCTCTCGGCACACTCTTGACACTGTGGACGTCGGAATATTAAATTCCCTAACGGTTTCCGAAATGAAATATCCCGTGCGTCCAGCTCCAACTACCATTCCGCGTTCAGAGGCTTGTGTTCCGGTAGTGTGGCCATATTTATGTCGGAAATCTTTCCACATGAATCTCCTGAGTACAAATGCCACTGCACTGCCCGTTTATTGCTCGTTTACGCAATACTACCGCCAGTTGTATACGTGCTTATCGCTGTCCCACGACCTTTGTCATCTGTGTATAAAATCATTAGATTGTGGTTTACAGTCCCTTTTGTGAAAGAACATTTTTATTAAGAAGTGACCTCAAAGTTGCAAAACTATTTTTACTATTCTGTAACCTACTGTATTGTCCGGGGTACTTCAAAATTTTTGAAGTGGTGTGTACCACATGTTTATAATTCTAAAATGAATGTTAGGTAGATACGTGCCGTTCTGAATGTAGTTGGTCCTGGATCACGGAACATCAAGCCAGTACTTAAGGGCCACCGTGACATTAATGGGAAACAATAAAAATGTTTTAGCAGCTTTGTGTTACTTTACGTCAAAATGTATTTCGCTGTATTCATATCTGACCATGTGCAGACCAGTAATGGATACGATCGCAAATTGAATAATTGAATCAATATACAGTATATATCACGTTTACAAAAACAACATACTGACTCTTCCAGTTTGGTTGTTTTCGTTTAACCCGTTCATTCGTTTTTCCAAGTGTTCAGAGTATTTTCAACCATTTTACTTCTGCGTTCTAAGTCTATTATTCTGTTTGATTTCTAAGTCTCCGTTTTCTTATCCGAATTCATTGTTACATCTTTGGACATTTCTTGTATTCTCGCTGCAATTACTTCGGTGAACGTTTCATAATTCGTACCTGTCAGTTTCACTGCGAAACATTCATTGATTCATTTGTTGCGGAGTGTGATAATTTTTTTTAATGTACCGTATGTAATAAAAGATGCTTGACAACTTTTCTAACCTACTTATTACTTCGAGAAGCGTTTCACGATAGATAAGCATTTCATCAGGGGAGAGAAGTTTTGCAAAACCCTAACTTGCGGACAAATATTTAAAAAGTCAGTGATTAAAATGAGGTTTACTAATCTAAGACTGTAACGGGAGAAGTATGTGCAGCCTTCAAATGGTTCGATTTAAGTAAGAAATTGACAAGAAAAGAGTGCTACAGAACTAAAATTTTAAATTTGTATAAAACCATTTTGTGAAGTAAGTGTTCCTCGTAAAATTTTTGTATTATTTTGACTGGAATACAATGATGAGTGTGTTGACTGTAAACCACGTTGAAGACCATGAAATTTAAAATTACCTCTGAGAGCTGTGAAAATGTCCTCGTCAACTACATTGGGGGCAGTCTTCGGCCGTTTAGTTTTTTCTGACCTCCATCCAGCACGAGTGGCGGACAACCTCAGGACCCTACCCCTGCTGCTGGCGGCGGACTGGAGCCGGTGTTAGCATGTTACACATACTTTCTACCCAAACGTCCGCGATACAAGTTTCCCTGGCCATTACTACTGCAGCACGGCAATTACTACTAGCAACGGTCATTCGTTGCAGCACAGGAGTACAGGATCTATTTACCTTCAAGCTTTTTCTTTCTTGTTGAAATTATCCCGTTTGTTAATTTCTTTGGCTCCATTGAACAAGTGGGCGCGGTAGCTTTTACGCAGTGCGAAAACCTGCGTGTCGGCAGATTTTACTTTGCGGTCGGCCACACGCAGAACGTGCTCCGCCACGGCCGGTTGCTCCACATGTATCAGCGTACCATACTATTTCATGTTCGGTGATGTTTATGCATAGTCCGATCGTTCTAAAGTAGACTTTTCTAACTGTGCACGATATGCGGTACAATTCTGACGTTGCGAGTGAATCCTTTGCCGGTCTGAGACACTCCCTCATCTCCTTAGTAGGTTTGTGTAAAGTCTTCACGCCCTGATTGCTCAATATACGGCCGACGCTATCCGTTATCCTCGAGAGGTGTGTCAAAAAGGCCCTACCTGAAATTTCTTCCATTGACATATCACTTAGCGGTATGTTGGGTTTCGTAACAATTCTTGCGTAGTTGATGAAGTAGTCATAGCTACTCAAAACCAGTTCCAAGTGTTGCATTCCTCGTCCGAGGTGTTGAGTCTCAGATATTCGTCTTACGCACGTTACGGGCATACCACTCATTCGTCTTCCCAGCATTCGGTGATATGAAAGTTCGTGTCTCTCTCTCTCTCTCTCTCTCTCTCTCACACACACACACACACACACACACACACACACACACACACACACACACACACACAGAGGCGCGTGCGCGCGCGCGGATCTTCCGTAATTATTCAATTATTCTGGATATCAGATATCATTTGGCAGTCTCCGTATCGTACCATTTAGTCATCTCGTTTTTTCTAGTGTCAGAGGAAATTACTAAGTCTTCTGACCGTCAGAAGTCTGTTGCATAAATAAGAGAAAAACAAGCTAGCTTCTGAAGATTGTCTGATTCAAATTACTTTCTGGTTGATAGATCACACACACTGCAGCTGATCTCTTGCAGTCAGAGCACTGTGTCACGTTCCAAATGTTGGCCGTTGCAAAACTGACAGAACAAATGGTCACTCCACTTCCCTAACGAAACGATACTGGATTATTTTGCCCAAGACACGAATAGGCGTTACATTTTAAAGTATTATTAACACAGAAATGGGCCCACAGTAGACAAGTTTCGTACGAAATTGCGTGAGGCCGAATTTTTTGAAGCCATCAATTCGTCTTTACGACTGGTAACGTAGAGGAATGAATAAAATGCTGTTACGGTAAGTGATGTTGTACTGTAATGGATAAGTTAGTCCTGACGTACAGAAGGCCACGGGATCAAATCTAGTGACAGTTTCAACTTTAACTGACATCTCTTGCTACTAATTCGTTTAAATGTATTTATTTTTAATCCTCTGCCGCTTCATTCTTATCTCGTATCAACTTTTTGTTTGCTTTTATTTTTTCTCTTTCTATTAGAATGGCAGTTGCCATCAACATATAATAGTACCAGGACTGTTCATCGGTTGGTAACAAGTCCTCTCGTGCAGCCAATGAGAGGATAGTTCCACGTAGCCAACGCAAGCGAGGAAGTACAGTTTGCGTTTAGTGTCGAAAGCGAAATTTTTCTGTCTTGATTTTGCTCATAGAGGCCAGATTTAATCGCCTACAACAAAGCATCATTCATAGCTCTACTGCAGGTTGCCGACCACCGTTTTTCTCGATTACATTGCCTATCACGAGATTGTGGTTATATTAAGACACGAGTGTAAATTCTGGGCTACAAAACGCATCGTTTGTCGCATTTTAGTCGTGGTCCACTAAAAAATCAGCTGTCGACAGAAAATCCTGCGTTCCCGTCATATCTGACGACAGAAGCCTCCATTAATGCTCCAGGTTACATGTAAGAGCAGTTCGGCAATTGTGAAGCGACCAGGTGTGTTTGCATGTTGCCTTTAACCGAGCAGCAACCGATGTAGCAACACTACAGCGTCAAGAGACAGACGTCAACTAGCAAGTAATTTTAATGCGACTATAATAATCTTTTGATACTTTCAGCACTGAAATATTCTGTTCGTATCGGAGCTACCTCGAAAAAAAGAAAGTATTATTTCGGCTACTGGTAAACTGCTCAACGCTGTTTCGTCGGAAAAAAGTTGGAGGGTACTAAACCATCATTCTCTTGAATTTGTTCAATCCGTGCCCATAAGATATGAAACTGCAATGCCAGTCTTACTGACACGGTTCTGTTGATAGGACGATATTTGGGAAACATTAGATATAAGAAAATATGGACAGTTGTTTGGCATTACACAGATTGAATGAATACAAACAAGATGAATAGCAGATCAGGAAGTAGCGTTAGGAAGGAAGGAAGGAAGGAAGGAAGGAAGGAAGGAAGGAAGGAAGGAAGGTCGTCCAGAACATAACGGCGGTCGCTCAAGCAGTCGACCTTGGCGTTATTAATGACTCCTCCGCAAATCTCGTCTGTGGCGATAGAGGGGAACAACGAGATACCTGCACTGTGGTGGCAGGACAGGAATTTGACTTCCGCTACTCTGGAATGTGGTTAGGAATCTCACTCTGTAGCATGTGGTATTGGTGACAGGTTCTAAGGACACACCAATAATTCCATGGACATTAGGAAATCGTTATCAGAGAGAGTGAAAAGTTTAGAATCCTCCAAAAACTTTAAATCGCTCCCTTACGCGTAGTAGTGGATACGACCCACTTTACACACAAGGTAACAATGGAAGGACTGACTAGACTGATGAAATCATCTACTACCGACTGATCTTTGCTTGTTTGCTTTAAAAATTTCACCTAGCACTCTGTCATACGTACATTTGTGTACCAGATCCCATTATAGACCGGGTGTACCAGAGGTTGTGTTAGAACTGTTGTCTTTTTTTCCAGAACGAAACTTTCACTTTGCAGCACATAATAACATAGCCGTGTAATAATACGCAATTAAATACCTCAGCAGCTCAACAGTGTATACCAGGTTGGAACCTAACTTGATCTGTCTACATTGAGCGATGTTCTCGACAACTGATCTATCACAGCGTGACTCATAACTCCTTCGAAGCCAGTATATCTTTACCAAGATCTGTCTGGATCGCTCAGTTGATAAGACTGTAGGCCACAACAGGCTGTACCTAATAATTAAAATCCATGTCCGAAAGGCATTTTCAGTCTTTCCTAAAGTCCTGTTACACTGTACAACTCATCGATCAACCTGAAATATTATTTCCGGAAACAATCTCAGTATATTGAAGATAAAGAATAATTAATATCCTTGAAGATAACAGGAATGCTCATGAAAGAGCGATGCTGTGAATTACGGGTTTATCCGATGTCTTCTTTCTCAATGGCGACTAAATATGTAAATTTCGGTGCCACTAATGACGTTTGTCTTCATCACAGCTTACAGGTAACGTTCCTGATTCAAAATCTCCAACTGCTGCTGAAGACACACTTAATGTAGGTTTCTGCGCCACTTAGCTGAAACCATTCTTACTAGATTCGTCTGCCTGCGCTGTCCGCAGAAATACGAAAACCGAAACCTGACTCGTACAGTTTCTTTGTTCCAAACATTCACATTAATTTTCCCTTCCTTCTCACTTGTCCCCCTTATTTGCTGCTTCCCTCTCTATAGTCACATCCCCGCCAAAGATGATGTTCATAAGAATTCTCGGCTAACTAGGGACAGCAGTATTGGTGAAGTATGCTTATACATTCTGAGTATATGTATAGAAATAAAATTGATAAGATGAAAAGTTCTCAAAATGAAGCAGAAATGGCTCCCACACCAGTGGAATAGTGGGTTTTTGTTACATGTTGTGAAATGTCTCTTCAAAATATATGCATAGCTTGGAGGTAGTAATCTTGAATAAAGCGTTCTCCATCTACAAGATGTGCCATTTAGAGAGAGAGAGAGAGAGAGAGAGAGAGAGAGAGAGAGAGAGAGAGAACACTCAGCTTTCGATTCGATAGCTGTCCCCGCCATCGTAATCAAAGTTGAAATCATCTACTGTGTGACGGCGGAGACAGCTCTCGAAAGCTCGAGTGTTTTTTCCGAAATGGCACGGCTTGTACACCTACACCATTTTACTGAAGCATGGCACTGCGAGAAGACTTACAGGAAAATAGTGACATTGTGTGTGCTTTGTTCAGATAAGTAAAACTACTGTACGGGCAGAAAATTCTTTATTTACACTATGTTGGTGAGGGCTTATTACGACTTAAAAGTTGCGGCAGCAGCAACAACAACACATTGAATACAATGGATCGTTGATGACCTGCACAATGTCGTACCATTTAGCGTGTGGGAGGAAAGAGTCTGCTGCTTTTTACGTGAAGATATAACTGTACGGAAATAAATTTCTGTGCAGTATGATTATCTGTATTTGTGCCAAACAAACACGATCAGACGTCTACAGAAAGAAAACACGTGGAGTTCATTTAAAATATGTGCACTTAATAGTTGAGATGTTCATAATTTTGAAGTGCTGGAAGGTCTTCCTGTGGTGCTGTGTTATATACACTGAGAGTAATGTTCTTGGAAGAAACCAATAGTCTTGAATAGTGTGATACGATCCGACAAGTCACTGATACGTTGTAATGCTTAGTAGCGTCGTGCTAAGTCGATGTACTGTCCTCGTAGCAGTCTTCCGTACTGAGGTTGCTAAGCCGATAGATCCACAGTGTCGGGGGCGAAGCTCTGACTACTGCTGCTTGAAAAGACACGCCACCCAACGAGAGTGGCAGGCAGTGAGGCGGTGTGGAGTCAGCGAGCTCTGGTGGCGTGTATGCGCAGCCTGCGACATCGGACACACAGTGATCGAAGAGCGAGATCGCCAGCGGTGCGCTGACCGCAAGTTTAAGAGTGCAACACAGTGCTCGATGAAAAATTTACAGGAGAAGACCTCCGCTATCACTCAAAAGCATCGCGGCTTCCAAACTAATAGGGATACATGAGCTTGCTTTGTTGTAAAACGTTTAGCACCTCTGGAAGCTTCTTTCCTTTTGTTACGCTAGAATTTTGAATATGCGCCCCACCCGTAACTCGTATAACGCCAGGGTATATTAGAGTTCTGGCCATGTACAGATAATCAGTCAGCATTGCAGCATCAATAGTGATGATTGCTTCATTGATTCGTGAACCAAGGGTAGCCGTGTCACTGACGCGTTGTGTACATGTGACCCTTGACGTAAGAGAGCTTCTTCTAGCAGCGCAGTCCGGAACCGCGCGACTGCTACGGTCGCAGGTTCGAATCCTGCCTCGAGCATGGATGTGTGTGATGTCCTTAGGTTAGTTAGGTTTAAGTAGTTCTAAGTTCTAGGGGACTGATGACCACAGATGTTAAGTCCCATAGTGCTCAGAGCCATTTGAACCATTTTTAAGAGAGCTTCACTGTCAATGTCTCCTCATACACAAAGACTGAACGAAGCAATAATTTCCGTGTGGAGAGCCGTGCGTGAACGTTCAAAGAAATTGAAAGTAAAATTCTGTATTCCAACTTCACAAATTTTCACAAGTTTTGTCTTACAATAAATTAGTAAATTAGCCGTCAGTCTCGTACTTTCAACATAATGGCACTGAAATGAGGGATGACACAGAAGACGTCGAAGCTGTTTCACAGAGGAAAATCGTCCTGTAGTAACTTCTTTAAACGTTCGACGAATGCCAAGTTGGGTAAAAAAGGAACTGAAATCGCTCAGCAGAGGGAAGGCCGCTGGACATAACGGGACACAAATACGATTCGACACAGAGTATGCGAAAGTAACTGCTCTTCTTCTCACAGCGGTGTACCGGAGGTCTCTGGATAAGCGAAGAGTTCCTAATGATCGTAAAAGAGCTCAGGTCATCCCCGTTTACAAGAAGGGTCGCCGAATAGAGGCAAGAAACTATGGACCTATAACTCCGACGTCGGTCTGTTGTAGAATTTTGGAACACGTTTTATGCTCGCATATTACACCGAAGCGCCAAAGAAACTGGTACAGCCATGCGTATTCAAACACACATATATGTAAACAGGCAGAATACGGCGCTGCGGTCGGAAACACCTACATAACACAAAAAGTGTCTGGCGTAGTTACATCGGTTACTACTGCTACAACGTCAGGTTATCAAGATCTAAGCGAGTTTGACGTGGTGTTACCGTCGACGCACGAGCGATGGGACACGGTGTCTCCGACGGCGCCCCCCAGTTCCTTGGTGGAACGAGGCCTGCCGTTACGCAATACGTGAGCGGCGACGTGCTCTTCGTGTTTTCCGCCACCATCCTACTTTGGCCAACTGCATCCGCTACAAGCAGTTCCGTGCGCGATGCCGTCGCGTCATCCGCGATAGCAAGAAGGCAAGCTGGAAATTCTTTATTAGCTCATTTAACACCTTCACTCCCTCCTCGGAAGTTTGGAGTCGGCTTCGACGGTTCTCAGGCGCGCCTAGTTTCTCCCCGGTCTCTGGGCTCGCTGTCGCGCATGATAAACTAGTGGACCCCGTCGCAATTTCTAACTCATTGGGTCAACACTTTGCTGAGACTTAGAGCTCTTCAAATTACCCGCCAGCGTTTCTTCCGAAGAAACGTGCAGCGGAAGTGCGACGTCTTGCTTACTCCTCTCAAAATCGCGAAACCTACAATACTGTTTTCTCCATGCGGGAACTCCAACATGCACTCCCTTCTTCCCGCTCCTCCGCCCCAGGACCGGATGGTATCCACATACAAATGTTGGTGCATTTATCATACCATAGTGTGCGTTACCTCCTTCGCCTTTATAATCGAATTTAGACAGTCAGTACCTTTCCCAGACGATGGCGGGAAGCTATCGTCGTTCCTGTTCCGAAACCTGGAAAGGACAAACATTTCCCCTGTAGCTATCGCCCCATTTCTCTCACGAGTAGTGTATGTAAGGTTTTGGAGCGTATGGTGAATTGCCGTTTAGCCTGGTGGCTGGAGTCCCGCAGTCTTTTAACACCTGCCCAATGCGGTTTCCGAAAGCATCGTTCTGCAGTTGACCATCTTGTGGCTCTCTCCACTTACATCATGTACAATTTTCTCCGGAAACGCCAAACAGTAGCAATATTTTTTGATCTGGAGAGAGCATACGATACCTGTTGGAGGACAGGCATCCTCCGCACACTGTTCTCTTGGGGCTTTCGAGGTCGGCTGCCCCTTTTTCTTCGCGAATTTATGGCAGAGCGCACATTTAGAGTACGGGTGAAAACTACTCTCTTCCGTACTTTCTCCCAAGAAAACGGGGTACCCCAGGGCTCCGTGCTGAGTGTTGTACTGTTTGCCATTGCCATAAATCCAATAATGGATCGCGTTCTCGAGTTTATTAGTGCCAGTGAGATGACGTCAGTCATCTGAAGCTCTTTTTGGGGACAACCATCCCCCTTCTGTAGTGGTTTTTTAAGCTTTCCATCTGCTTTAGTTTCTCCAATTTTTTGTTTCCTTCCCATTGCTGCTGGTTTCCATTTTCGTTTTTTACCTTTTCATAAGTCACAGACCGGGCGCTAAAGACCATAGTAGTTTTGCGCCCTAAAACCAAAACAAAAAAAAAGTCGTTTTGCGCCCTAAACCCATAACAAAAAGTCATCTCCGAGTGTACCGTGAATTTCAGGAATCTGGTAAAACATCAAATCTCCGACAACGCTGCAGCCGGAAAAAGATCCGGCAACAACGGCACCAACAACTGAAGAGAATCGTTCAATGTGACAGAGGTGCAAATCTTTCGCAAATTGCTGCAGGTTTCAATGCTGGGACGTCAACAAGTGCCAGCGTCCGAACCATTCAACGGAACATCATCCTTTCATGACTGTACGACACAAAGATTTACGCCTCGCCTGGGCCCGTCAATAGCGACTGTTGATGACTGGAAACATGCTGTCTGGTCGAACGAGTCTCGTGTCAAATTGTTTCGAGCCTATGGACGTGTACGGGTATGGAGACAACCTCATGAGTCCATGGACGCTGCATCTCATCAGGGGACTGTTCAAGCTGGTGGAGGCCGTGTAATGGTATGGTGTTTCTGCAGTTGGACTGATACGGGACCCCTGATACGTCTAGATACGACTGACAGGTGACACGTACGTATGCATCCTTTCCGATCAGCTGCATCCATTGATGTCCATCGCGCATTCCGACGGACCTGGGTAATGCCAGGAGGACAATGCGACACCCCACACGTCCATAAAGGCTACAGAGTGGCTCCAGGAACACTCTTCGGAGTTTAAACACTTCCGATGACCACCAAACTGACTAGACTTGAACATTAATGAGCATATCTGGGATACCTTGCAACGTGCTGTTCAGAAGAGAACTACACCTCCACCTCCTCGTACTCGGAATTATGGACAACCCTGCAGAATTTGTGGTGTCAGTTCACTGCAGCACTACTTCAGACATCAGTCGAATCCATGCCGCGTCGTGTTGCGGCACTTCTGCGTGCTCACGAGAATCCTACACGATATTAGGCCGGTGTACCAGGTTTTTTGACTTCTCAGTCTATAACATTTCTGCCGGCCGGAGTGACCGAGCGGTTAAAGGCGCTACAGTCTGGAACCGCACGACCGCTACGGTCGCAGGTTCGAATCCTGCCTCGGGCATGGATGTGTGTGATGTCCTTAGGTTAGTTAGGTTTAAGTAGTTCTAAGTTCTAGGGGACTTATGACCACAGCAGTTGAGTCCCATAGTGCTCAGAGCCATTTTTCTATAACATTTCTGGAACCCTAAAATCTGTAGGAACGAACACGTGTTGCGAAAACAGTGGTGTTGTGAAACCGAGCTGGCTCTGTTCATCCACGAAACCCACAAAGCAGTAGATACCGACGTCAAGGTAGATGTGTTCCTTGACTTCCGGAAGGCATTCCATGTAGTTCAGCATTGCCACCTAATGACCATAGGCAATATCAGACCAACTGTGTAATTGACTGGTGTGACTGGTAATGGAAGAGGTGCTAGCAAACAGAACACAGCGTGTCCTTTTGAACGGAGAGGAGTCTTGAGTCGTAAAAGAAACTTCGGCCGTAAAGGGACTGTTCACAGGAGATAGAAATGACGTAGACAACGTCGGAAGTTCCATGAGGCTAACTGCGGGCGATGCTGTTGTTTACAGAGAAGTAGCGGACGTTAGAAAATTGTAGTGAAATACAGGAAGACCTACAAACGATAGATGCTCGTGCAGGGAGTGGGAATTGAATCTCAACATAAACAAATATTAAGTTATGGCTTATGCATAGACAGTAAGGCCCATCATTAATTGATTACACAATTGAGGAATAATCACGTGAGTAGTTATTTTCATAAAATATCTAGGTGGGTGCGTACATAGCGATTTAAAATTGAACCACTTAGAACTATTCGCAGGAAAGGTACGTGCGGGACAGGATCATTGGAAGAATCCACAAGAAACTGACTAGTCCGTGAACAAAGAGGGTAGCTTAGAAAACCCTCGTTCGACCAACACTCAAATATTGCTCCTCGGTATGGGATCCGTACCAAGTAACGTCGAAAAAGTATAGAAGTTCCCTAAAAACTGCAGTGCCAAACAGTCAGAGATACTAAACCAACTCCAATGGCAGTTGCTGTAAGAGAGGAATTCTGTATCATACTGGGAAGTGGCTTTAGCTGAGTGTGTGTAGATGCAGAGCCCCATAAAAAGTCTAACGGCGTGACATTGGGACACCGCGTTGGACCATCTCTGAGGAAACGTCATTCAACATGCGTTTCACCTTCAAACTCCAGTGTGTGGAAGATGACGGACGGCTGTAGCTCTTCGATCTACGGTAGCAGGAACGGTTAGAGGATTTCCCGTTACAGTTTTCTCTGCGAAGAAATAAGGGCCTGTCACGGAACCGTAATTTTTTGTTGTAGTTTTCAGTTCAAAAACTAGTTTGATGCAGCTCTCCATACTACAGTATGCTGTGGAAGCCTCTTTATCTCCGAGTAACTAATGCAACCTACAGCCTTCTGAATCAAGACTGTTGCCACTTCAACTACTGAAAAGGCTGCTGTCTGTCTGTCGTCTCAACAGATAACCCTCCAGTGTGGTTGCATCTACGGTACGGTTGTCAGTATCGCTGAGGCACGCAAGCCTCCCCAACAACGGCAAGTTCAGTGGTTTATGTGGGAGGTCGTACATTACGCAACGACAAAGATCAAGCTTAGGGCTGCCATGGATGTGTTCATATCTGTTTTGTGGGGGTTTCGGATCTACAAATGATATTGCTATTCACATGTCCGGCAATGTGGAACGTTGCGTAGACGGAAAACAGACTACTTTTTCAGGTAGTCATTGTCAGCATTTGTGGGAGCCACCATCGCACACGGGAATACATACCGCAGCCGACGATCGGTTGGCTGCAATGCCTGAAACACTTGCACGTTGTACGCAAAAGGCGTGACAGGTCATGTAACACATTTAATCTCGCCTCCTGATATTCGCTTGATGCAGGAAGAAATGACTTACGGGGGCTGGGTTGAAAGATTGCACTCTGTCAAGACGTGCTTGAGACACAGGTGACGTCCAATTCGAACGAGGTGTTTGACACTGTCTTTCTCTTCAAAGTTGTTGAACCATCCCATTATGCTTGTTTCCGATGGTCCCCTTCCACAGCGGCGTCACAATTCCGCAGCACATCTGTCACAGATGTGGATTCGACGTACCGGTTGACATATTGCTGCCTACACAGGTGCGGCCGCTGCTGACGCCGTATCCGTTGCTATCGTGAGCGTGTCGATGCGTCAGTCACTGCCCGCTGTCCGTGTAACACCGATCTACACCTGCCTGCGGACGTGCTGTTGGAAAGTGTTATTCTGTCGGACGACGTCGCGTTCCATCCTGGTAATGTCTGTATATCCCTCCCTCCCCGCCTCACTGAAGGTTATAAGGGCCGTAAATTGGTCTTGCAGACGATGCTGTTTCCGGTCACTACATGTACACACTGTAAAAGAGGTCATAAAGAGGGGTTGACATGAGCATATACTAAATAGAATAGGGAGAAAGAGAAATTCCTGCGTGAGGCCAGATGTTGCCCTGACATAACTGTAAGCGGCGTGACTCTTTTTCTTCCTTTCTTCTTCCCTCCTTTTCACCGTGATCGGAATGAGTTAAGAATCAAGATTCTAAAATATTATGAGATTATAAAATTATTGTTTTACGGTATGTAACTGCTTGGACAAGGATTGACGAAAAATGCTTTCAGTAGACGATAAAGTCGAGCTCTATGGACAATGTGATGAAACAGCGCAGCCGAGGAGTCAATAATTTCCAGTAGGGAGTAGCTGTTCAACCAGAGAAAATTAATAGACTTAATCAATAAATATGGACATAGAAATACTGAAAATGTAGTATGGGAACAGAAACCATACCGTGCAATCTGATGCAAAATGTAAAAATTGAATTCTATGTCTACTTAAAATTGAAAATATAAAAAGCTATATTTGTAGTTAGTAAGAAATGTTAATGATAAAAAAATTAGTTTTGGTACATGTCTCTCTAGCAGTTAATATATCAAGTTAACTGAAATTTTACGCGGAACTGTTTTAAATCTGAAAAGTTTGAAATAATTGTGATGGTAATGCACTTTGGGTCCCGTGAAGTAAGTATGGTCCAAGTAGTCCCACGAAATAAAACGTCTCCTTTACGTAGTACAAGTGGGCTATGAATAAACGATGATTACCGTAAAGTCAGTGCCACCTTTAGTGTTGTTCATTTACAGTGTACACTCTAAATATAAACAACAATCTAATGGCGGTACTGACTTGAAAAAAATATATTATGAAAAAATTATTAAAGGATGATTACACTGCACCCTCGTGATCGAAAATTTGAAGCACATTCTAGTGCCGCTCTGATTTGATATGTCACACGCGCAAGTGCCTACAGTTTTGATTTGGTGTTGAACGTGGAACTGCGGGGATCCACAGCTGAGAGAAACTCTGTGAGACGGTCGTCTTGTGATTGCAGCACTGTTCTCACCAACTGTGATGGACGAGCGCAGTGCGTAGCAGCTACAACTGTTAAAAATTTGCGACTGTTTCGGCAGAGGCGTGATAACTGCCACGTGTAGATATTGCCAAGCTGCCCTCTAACAGCCCTGAACATCAGATCTGAGAAAAACCTGAAACAAAGCCCAGGTCAGGGATTGGGTAGCTGAAGGCCAAGACGTGAAAACTGACACATGATTTTGGCGACTAGCTGTTCCAGCAACTCTCCCTCTGTGTGTGTGTGTGTGTGTGTGTGTGTGTGTGTGTGTGTGTGTGTGTGTGTCGGCACGTGCCAAGGTAAAACCACTGGCGAACCTGTTGCCTCTTGCTGACCCAGACACGTGTCTGCTACATCAAGGATAACCGCCCGTGGCCGGCGGTGCTAAGAATTTAGTTCGCCGTGGCTCTCCAATATTCTCTGTCGACAGTGAGTGGAGTGCCTGTGTAACTGGTCTGCGCGTTGCGGGTAATGTTTTACGACACGCAGAACGCTACGGAGAAGGTGGCGCTGTGGCTGAACATCGCTCTGGCATTCGGTGATGGGAGGGCAGGGGGATTGTTCAGATCCCGATTCAGCCCCCCCCCCCTACTTCCTCCTCAGTAATTCCTTAAACCAACTCCGGTGAATGCTAGAATGGTTCCTATGAATTAGTGCTTAGGGGATGCCGAAGATAGCACCGACTATAACCGTTATGTTGTTGAGGGAACGTATTTTTTCTTTTTTTCTTCATCGCTTTGCATGTGCACTACAATCTAAAGGGTGAATGTAGTACTGATATCATCATCACCGCCTACATAAAGAGTTGGTCGTTTCGGTTTTTCCCGGCTCGTCCAAAATTCGCCAGCCAACTCCTCAATGGTCTTCTTGAAGAATTTTTGCCTCTTTGTTTTATATAGTTCAGTTGTTTTAGTGGTTCTTCCATTTGGCATATGGCTTGTGTGTTCCTCGTACATTATCTGATGTTGTTTTAATATTTCAATTACGTTTCGCATAGTTATGCTCAAATGTCATCTCTTTCTGGACATTAAAGTACATCCAGCCACAAATGTAAGGAAGCTTTTTACCGTTTCTGCTCCTCAGTAGTCAGTTTTCGCATCCATATAGGTGTGCAGGTATTGTCATAACCTTATAAAATTTCAATAGAGCGCCTATGTAAATTTCCTTTCCCAAAGGTATAGTTCCATAGAAATAGGTTGGTGGGACTTAATTTGTATTTTATTATTCGCCCCATATGTAATACTCTACCATAAGTATTTAAATGTATAAACTTGCTCTGTGATCTGCTTGTCGGTTTACATCTGAAATTGAATACACTGGGATCCTAAATATGTCGTTGGTTTCATTTCCTTAGTAGAGAGGTCACATGTATTCTCTGCCGACTTTAGTTAAATTGAAAACAGTTTCTTGTTGTTCAGTTTCATTCTATTACTTCCTCGTGTAAAAAAGCAGTGTACTAACATGCACATCAATAATTTTAAAATGTGGTATTTTCCCAACTTTTGGATACATCAACTATGAGTGGGTGAAAGAAGACACCCATGTCTGACTCCTTGGTTTATTTCAACCATACTCTGTTCGCTACTTTTATTTGTATTTTGCTCTGCATACAGGGTGAGACAGGAGGAAAGGTACGTGCTTTGATATGCGATAGTATTAGTGATTCTGAACAAAAAACTTCATGTGGACATAAGCCCTATTGCGAATGGTTTCCGAGGTCGAACACGTCTAATATCACTTTTGTTCGTTTCTCTTTAATAACTCGAAGACCGCACACTCCAACGAAAACATGTCTCAGTACACATTAAACAAAATTTGCTACAAAAAATGTCTTACCTATTTTTTTGTGTAGGACTAACAGTTTGCGCGGAAACATCGCGAGAATATTGAAAATCTCGCTTGACGCGCGTGCACTGTGGGTTAGGTGCCTTTTGTAGGACCGTTTGAGGTAGTTTTCAGAATTGATGGACCACAACCGTCATGTATCAAAATGTCTGTCTCAACTTCCTCTATATTACTGTGGTATGTTGTAAAAAATGACAATGAATGATAAAAAAAATAAATAGAAATGTACATTAAAAGTGTCCTGTCTCGGAAACCATTCGGAATAGGGCATATATCCACATCAAGTTATTAGTTAAGAATCACTATTGCTATTAGATGCAGAAGGATGTGAGTTGCAGTAAATACTGGTAGATGAAGAAGCTTGCACAGGATAGGGTAGCATGGAGAGCTGCATCAAACCAGTCTCAGGACTGAAGACCACAACAACAACATCACCCGTCAAAACACGTACCTTTCCTCCTGACCCACTCTGTATATAAACCCTGTGCAGCTCTTAAAAGATAAATAGGATCCTTGTATTGCTTAAAATTTCCAGGAGTTTGTCTAGATTTACTTTATTAAACGCCTTTCTGCGGTCAATAAAGGCAAGAAAATTGGGTAAATGGAAGTCACCGTGTTCTTCCTTTAGTTGAGTCGTAGTGAAGAGCTTGTCTGAGCACGATCTTCTTTTGCTACCATAATGAGGGGCATCTGCCACTGGTGATAGTCATTATGTTAACATTCCAGCGCACAATTTACTTATGACGTATTTATATTAGAAGGGTAATACGTCTATATTCCGTCATCGTCTGTCTCCTTTCTTATAAATTTGGCATACCTGGGCTGCATTAGATTCGTCCGGTATATTACCACTTCGCCAACACACGTTAATAAAATCGGGTGTTCTTATTTTTGTAATATTTGGTGCGTATTTTATCAGTTAGATATTGATTTCATTACATCCGTGTTGACGTGTTTCACAGAACTGTTATTACGGGTATATATTCCCTCGTAGTTAACGTATTTGTGATCATGCAGGCGATTTAATGTAGTTTTAATGTACTGGTCCAGTAGACTGCAATGTGCTTCTGAAACCACGAAGACTTGCCACGACATCGAATCCGTAACTGACTAAGAAACCACAAGAAACCACAAAACGTTCTAAAGGCGCAGGGTTCTATCGCACAATTTGTTAGACATCTAAAATAGGGTACGCCCATCTGACTTTCCATAAATCATTTTCCAGTGCGTAAGCTGATCAACATCGTAGATGTATTAGGAGCAGCGTCGGACTACTGTGTCACGGAAATAATCGTCGAATTTGTTTTGGCCGTCACAGTCAACTTTAATTCAGAAACTGGTTAGCGTCCTCAGCCTAACCCTATCTTCAGTCATGAAAGAACAGTGAAGTGGAAACTGGAAGATTCTTAACAAAAAAAGCAACATACAAGCAGTAATACCTAAAAATCAAGTGCAGTCGTTAAAAGTATAGTAACACGTCGCAAGTTATAGTACGTACCCAAGAGGTAAATTTTGGCACAAAGTGTCAGCAATTATAAGCAGTTATTGTAGTTTGATTTTACGTCAGTCGAGGTATACATGGGAATATAAGGGCGTCGCGAATGCCTCTGGCAAAGGATGTATTGGCAGTTACCAACTACTCAGACTTAATCTCCAGCATAACGGTACGGTTAAGTTTAAATATCGTGGTAGGAATAACTTTGGAAAATGTGAAGCGTCAATATTCGTGTATTACAGTACTGCAAAGCAGACTGTGCAGTGACGTTAGATTGACCACCTGTCAAAAGCCAGAATTACCATCCCTGGGGTGTGGACCGCTACGATGTGTGCAGAGAGGGTCAGTGAGTTTCTGGAAGGTAGCGACTGGAGTGCAGAGCCATGTCGACTCCAGTACCACGGCCAGCTGCGGCTGGTTTCTGGGCTGAGGATCCACGGCACATACAGCCCGATCGAGGTGGCGCCACATACTGTCGACTGGGTTTAATTCCGGCGGGTTTGGTGGCCAGGGAGTGCAGTAAACTCATCGTGGTGCTCTTCGAACAACACACGTACACTGCGAGCTGGTGACACGTTGCGTTGTCCTGCTGGCAGATGGCACTGCTCCGAGGAAAAATAAAATTTATGTAGGTATCGATCCATACTTGTGTTGATCCAATATGCGTTCCAGAGTAGAGAGATCACCCAGGGAATGCCACGTAAACAGTCAAGAGACCGTAACTCTCCCTCCTCCAGCTTAGGTGTTGGTTTCAGACCTTTCAAGTCGTACATGCCAACGGCTGTCTGTCCTATGAAGCATAAAACGTAAGTCGTCTGGAAAGGCCACCTGTTGCCAGTAATTTGACGTTTAACTGCAGTACCGGAGTGCAGAGTCCACCCTTCGTCGTCAGTCGGCGTGGATACACGAAGCAGGCACCTAACACAAAAGCCCATACGCAGCAACGTTTGCTGAACGGTCGTTGAGGAGATACGCTTGGTAGTTCGAGGATTCGTCTGGGTGGTCAGTTCAACAGTTGCACGTCTATCCGACCGTACACATCTTCTCAGCAATCGTTCATCCCTGTCATGTATGGTTCGTGGTGCACCACAGTTGCCCCTGCGAAGGTTTTGGACAGTGGCGTTTTGCCATGGACGACATTCTTTAACCATGGTGGCATAGCCAATGATCGTGCCCTTATTGACGTCAGATAAATTGCTCCGTTTCCGCATTACGACGACGACTGTACACGCTTTATACACTCTATATTTGTATTTCTGCCACCTGCCGTCGCAGTGGTTGTTGCTCTTTGATCTGGAAAATAGATGGTAGTCACATTAATGTGATAGGAACGTGCAGCACTGGGCATATAAGAATAATAATTTTCTACTCACAAGAGAAGTATCCCAAATCGTAACGTCAAATCAGCGTGGAAAAGGTTTCCAAATACGGCGATGCGCCTGTTTACCAAGCATCTGTTATCTATTACGCGGTATTGTGTCTTGAATGATACAGGTTTTTCGCCTTCACATTTGTTGGTTTTCATATAAATACAGGATTATACAGACAAATGATCGTGGTGGTGTTAGAACACACACACACACACACACACACACACACACACACACACACACACACACACACACACACACCGATCATTTTGAAATTACTTATATTCGGTTTCAAGCGTTCGAGCTGAAGCATTCACATTACGTGTAATGAAGACATCAGCGAGATGAAGGGTGTTTATAACAGTGTCCGAAAGGCTGGTTTGCAAAACAAGGTTACGACGTGGTCACATTGCCAGAATAGGGTTAATGAAGATACCAACGAGCTCGGAAGGCTGTGGTGCAACAAGAAAGTAAGTGCAGTTCGATGTCGCGTAGTATGCCAGGCACGCTGAAAATCGAAACTCAGAAATCCGCACTGTATACTGGCGGCCGGTGCTGAGTACCAATATCACTGATATTTCGACGGAATTTCCCTTTCTTCGGCATGTGCCCACTTCAGCTTCCTCTGCATGTGGAGCTTGTTGTAGCGCTGACCTGTCCGAAGATTAATTTGATGTAAATCTTCACTCTCTCCATTATCAGATTGGTTATTTTTTAAAGCTCCAGAGCCCATCTTATGATTCCGTCTTTTAGTGAAGCAGTATCATAAATTAGTGTTCCCACCAATTTGATTCAGTACATCCTTCTTAGTTATTGAAACTACCCATCTAATGTTCAACATGAATGATATCAAAAGTACCTGGAGACCTAGTTGCGGAGATTAATAAGAAATGTATTAACACTTCCCTGTTGTCATCTTGAGCTAAATGATGTCTGAATGTTTGTGGAGGAATAGAAACCCTTTCATCATCCGAAAGCAGAGAAGGTAGGCTTGTTGGACGCTGGGATTTGGAGCGAAGTCAGCATTGTAACTCATCCCACAGGTGTTTCATTGCGTTCAGGTCGTCAGTCTCGGCCAAGCAGTCCATCTGATAAATGGTGTTGTGCACCAATAATTGACACACAGGTGGTGCTTTGACAGGGTGCGTTGTTGTGCTAATACTGTTAGTCACCGTCTCCGAACTGTTGCTCTGGTCTACACACCAGACGATGCTGCAAAATGTGTTCACATTCTTCCGCATTTAGCGTTTCTTAAGCGCAACTGCAGGACCACAGTGACCACGAGAAACACTGTACTGCAGCAACACGTCTTCCGGACTCCGCTGTTGGCGCTACACATAATGGCAGGGTGACGCCCTCCAGCTATTCGCCACAGCCAAATTCTTCCATCGGACTGCCGCATGGTTCGCCACTCCGCATCGCCGGTGTTTCCAGTCATGCACTGCCCAGTGGCGTCGCTCGATGCGCCGCCTCAATCGTTGCTCAGCGCTGACTGCAGAAATGCGTGGCTTACGAGGAGACGATCGACCATCTTACCCCCACGGATTTTAACTTTCTACACACAATTATTGTGCTAGCTGCACTCATGGCAGAATTTTGGAACCAACGAGTCATTCTTTCCAGTGATTCCACTCGATTTTTCTTGTAGCAACATTTCAAAATGCTCAACTGTGCCTGTCTACCAGTGCATGAGGTCTGCTCTTCTGTGTCGTCGTTGATACTGTTGAGGCGTGTGCCAGGGGAAGCAAGGGGGAGGATGTTGCCTGCTGTCTAGTATACTCTTCCTACAACACAACTGCACTTTTGTATTGACAGGGTTCTTCATTCATAAGAACAAGAAGCTGCTTATCTTCAAGCAAGTTGTTGTTGCACAAGCTCTTTCGTACTAGTCCACGTTAGCCTCACTGATGATGAAGTACAAGACCCCCCCCCCATAAACAATACACTCTCGTAACCGGTGATCTCAACTGACAGACGCCAACTAGAGTAGCGTCGAGATAGTCAGTGAGCTGACTGCGACTGACTCAGACTGACTGGATATGACTGAATTGTCCCTCCAGTGGCGATGTAAGTACTGGCTGTCGAGAGAGCGTTGGTGACGCATTGCCTGCTAGTCTGTCTTTGGCCTCTCTTCTGATAGGTGCGCTTGCTCCAGCACCTGCTAACGATCATCTCACAACCTCTTTCCCGATCGGTGTGCTGGCGACAGCTTACACCAACACATGCTCCGTCTCCTTTTAGCTGTGGTTGTTCCTTTGTTTTTCTCTTTCACAATCACATAATGGACAGTGGGCAGCTTTAAAGTGGTTGAAACGTCGATGATACGCTTGTTGCTCAATTCGACTTGGAATGACAAATTCACATTTGAAGTCGGTGAGCTCCCCTGAAGGGTCTAGTCCGCTGTTCTTGCGTCTGTACTGACAACCCAATACTCGCTGCCTCCTTTTATATTAGCAGATCCGCCTCTTGTGACTCCTAGCGGTGAATCCCGCCTTAAGTGGAGTTAGCTTCGATCAGATAGTGTACCTCTGTAGCACGACATTTGAAAGGTTTTTTATTCTCTTCTTTTATGAAGTGTTCAGTGCACTATCCACAACTGGTGCAGTACTGATGATGTATAAGTGCTGAACACCTGTCGTGCGAGAGAGCGCGTGTCGGTAATGTAATCTGTGTTCTGTTTTCCCGGCACAGTGCTTCCGGCGTAAGATGGTGGTGCAGCTGGGCTCCCGCGACGTGGGCCCCGACGTGCGGGGGCGGCTGCGGCTGTGCGGCCCCTCCCGCGCCCCCGCCGTCTTCACCGTGGTGGGCGTGCTGCTGGCCGCCATCGGCGCCTGCCTCGCGCCCTTCTGGCCCTCGCTATTCAACTACGTCCTCTCCACGGTAAGCCAAACCTCACAACTACTGCACCTCAGCTCTCTGTACTGTCTGTCGCCGGGGAACACCTGGCGCCGCTTCCTGTCGTAGGTGGCTGAAACCACGTGCAGCACCTCGCCCAGAGGGGTGACGCTGCAGACCTACTCGTGTCCATGAAATACATCAAATGTATTCGAAACTGCAAATATGGACAATCACCAGTTGTATAATGGAATGACAATGAACATTTGTGCTGGACCGGGACTCGAACCCATATATCCCGATTTCGCGAGCACTTGCCTTACCACTAGGCATCCGAGCATGACTCATCGCCACACCCAAACTCCCATAAGTCGTCAACCATGTGTCTACATCTTGTACTCGTACATCCAGTATACACAGGCGAGACATTTTACTTGAAAGCAGCGTGCCCGGTGTCGGGCGGATAAATGCGATATTGCAATGCCTGTGTTATTTCGGATTACGATGCGATGTTCCTTTGGACACGCACGGCTGCCTACATGTGGAAGTTTGGATCTGGCTGTGAGTCGTGTTCGGATAGCCTAATGGTAAGGCGAGCACTCGCTATAAGCGCGCAATGCGGGTTAGAGTGCCGGTCCGGCACCAGTTTCCACCGTCGTCATTCCATTCTACAGCTGATCGTTGCCCACATTCGCAACTGCGAACACATTTCATGTATTTCGTGATGGCTGTAGTCGCCGCTGCATCTCCAAAAGAACATTGCTCGTAATTCGGAGTGGCACAGGCACTAAAATATCATACTAATGTCCAATACCGATAAACACCACCATAGTACTTGTATATGTAACCATTCATTCTTCTTTACTTCAAAACAGTTATTTAACTTAACGCAATTTTTTTCCCACAAGACGTAAGCCACTGTATTCATAGAATACCTTTGTCAATCAGTTTGAACGTAAAATTATACTTCAGAATGTAATTTTTGATGGTTTGAATCATACTTAATAAACAGGACACAAAAGGGTGTGATGAATAATTCAGACCATGTCGGAAAGGTAGGACATTTTAATGACTGCGAAGAAATTACAAAGGCTGTCCCACAGGATTCAATTTTGGCTCTAGTCCTATTCCTTATATAACTGAATGACATTCAAGAAGCAAAATTGGTAATTTATCATATAATACTAGTGTTAAAATTTCCATTAGACAGATCAACAGAAGTCTTGGTAAATGATATCTTCAAACTGGTTCTCTAAAAATGGTCTCTTCATAAATTTTAGAAAAAAAAACATTTAGTTCTGTACAACAGAGTCAGACCAACAATTGATATAGCACATGAGTAGCAATCAGTACGTAGGGTTCAATGCTCCAAATTTTTGAGTGTATACATGATAATGAAAGCTTGAAGTGGAAGAATCATACTCCTGAGTTCCTCGAAAAATTGGTTTTGCTCTTGGTATAATCGCCAATGCTGGAAACGTATCGAACTCTTGACATATTCTGTGTATCTCGACCCAAAAATGTCGTACGAAATAATTTTCTTGTGTAACTCGTCACTTAGAGATAAAGTATCGATTGAACAAATTCGACCAGTGAGAACAGTATGTGGTGTCAACCCACGGATGGCATGTAGGCAGTATGAGAGAAACTATGTTGTATGTACCTAAAACACTAGAGGCGAAAAGGACGTTCATTACCCATTTGTTAAAACTGTCAGTGGCTGACAAATTAGTTCAATACGCGTAACAAAAATATTTAATCATTTGCCGAACAACATAAATCTTTAGACAGGTAGCGAAGAAAGTTTTAAACCTAATTGAAAGTCATTTCTCGTGGACGACTCCTCCTGTTCTGAAGACGAATTTCTACTTTAAAACGGGTAGCCAGTAAAAAAATTACGTCGAATAAAAAAAAAATGATTTGCCGTTGCAAAAGTAGTACTGAAAATGTGTTCATTAATCTTAACGCTAATTTTGTAAACATATCTTGTAAACTGATGGAAGAATTGTTAAAATGATCTGTGGAACATGCTACTACCTAACCCCAAGAAGTTACTTAAGACCCTTTTCAGATTATAGTGATAACTGGCTTTGTATTCAATGCTATCAAATTACTCTTTATGAGAAACGCTTTCCTTTCTCATAGTTAGTCTGCATTTTATATCCTCCCTACGTCGGCTGTCGTTAGTTATTTAGTTGCCATAATGGAGGATAGGCCATGTGAATTGGTGAAAAGTGAAACTTTCACCACCACCACCACCACCACCACCACCACGTACAGTCGCTCTCCAATGCTCTGTATTCCACTTCAACTGGACTACAGACCTAGAATGCTAGTGGGTGTGTTCGCTATGTCGAGTGTCGACAGTACGCCTCGCGGGTATGGAGTCGCGCTTTGAGAAGTAAAGAAAGAGGATCACTTTTTAATGCCCCATCAACGACATGGGCAGTAGAGACAGAAAACGAGCGTCGGTCGAGGTGTGGGACATGATTGAGAGGGGGGGGGGGGGGGGGAGGAATCATACGTCCAATATATCATTTTTAACTTCGACACCTTTAACGGAAATAGGGAATACTAACTTCGAAGAAATGGGACATGGCTGAAATGACCATTGGTGGATGGCAATATTCTTTCTCAGCCTCGTGATGCCAATTGAGGAGCTACTTGACCGAATAGTGGTGGTTCCAGATAACGAAAACTGACAGGGGCCGGGAGATGGATGCGGTGTGCTGACCCCCACGTCCTTCCATAATGCATCCATGGTGCGTGGGTGAGTGGGTCGGTCGGTCGATATTACCTTAGCAGCAGTGAATGTGAATGCGAATCTTAAAGTAAATGACACTGATCAGCTGTTGTGGAACTTGTGATAGGGATTATATAAGTAGTACGAGTGGTGTGTGTGTGTGTGTGTGTGTGTGTGTGTGTGTGTGTGTGTGTGTGTGTGTGTGTGTGTGTGAGCGCGCGCGCGCGCCCGCCCCCCCCCCCCCCCCCTCGCGCAACCCGTCGCAGCGTATAATCAATCAGCGAGACATCTTCGTGGCTGTGAGCAGGAACTGTTGGCCGGGGCAAAAAGCATTGGATGTCAGGTGTGATGCGTAGGGGTTCCAGAAACAGCCCCGATGTCTTTCCGTTACTTCTTTCGAACACAAAAAAAAGTGATGCATGGAGAAGAGGTGCCATCAAAATGTGCTCCCAATCGAATCCAGATCGTATAAAATACAGTACACACAACCTTACAGCGTTCACTCTCTCGATGTCTTCTCTGCCCCTAACCTGTGTTTTGTTGAACTACGTTTATAATGCTTCTTTCTGTTCAAAGTTTGTTCAGCATTCCTTCTTTTCTATTTCAATTTTCTTTTTATTTACGTTTGGCCATGACAGTCACGTGTATTTCTTTCAGTTGATGCGAAAAAGGCTTAATTCCGCGCTGCGACACTGAAGAAAACGCGATGTCAACCGGCCGCCCCGCCGTGTCATCCTCGACCCGTGCTGCGCGACACGGACCCGACGTGGGGCTACCACACTGCTCTCCCGGCTGTTGTCCGCTTCTCTGACCTCGGAGTCTTTGCTTTTCATTCATGTAGCTCATCACTTGGCATCACCAGGCTGAGTGGATCCGTCCAAGCCCTCACAGCCTCCCAGACTACGGAGGCGCACCAACCGATAAGACTTCCACTATACGAGTGCCGGGGGTGTCACTGTTACTCTGACAGAAAGGAGCAAAGCAAGCAGTGGAACCGTGATTAACCGCGGCCGCAAAAGGCAAAACCCCAACTGTCGTCGGCTGACGTGACGCTGAGAGTTCTTTGCAACTAGAAGAATTTGCGCGGAAAAGGCAGACGCTGGAACATACAGGTACAACCGAAATCCCCCGTGGTAACTGAGGGAGGCGTCAAAACGGAATGTTGCGGGTAACTGTCCGAGGTGCTTTTTTACTGCCGCCTAGGCCGACCATATTTTCTCTCACGCAATGTATGTTTCTGAAGAGGTACTGCGTGACTGGTTTTCCATTCCTCGGATGAAGAAACCATTTCGTGCAGGCATTTTCAGAATGACGAAGAGGTGAATTGCGAAGTAGACGGTGCTCGTAACTAAGCTTTCGCTACGTGACAGTGTAGACTGGAAATTATTTGCCGTATCGATACACAACTTTACAGGAAATACTTTCAGCCTGTCCACTGCCCGGTTTCCTTCCTCACAAGGGAACCTCCCCATCGCACCACCCTCAGATTTAGTTTAAGTTGGCACAGTGGATAGGCCTCCAAAAACTGAACACAGATCAATCGAGAAAACAGGAAGAAGTTGTGTGGAACTATGAAAAAATAAGCAAAATATACAAACTGAGTAGACCATGTGCAAGATAAGCAACATCAAGGATAATGTGAGCTCAGGAGCGCAGTGGTCCCGTGGTTAACGTGAGCAGCTGCCGAATGAGAGGTGCTTGGTTCAAGTCTTTCCTCGAGTGAAAAGATTATTTTCTTTATTTTCGCAAAGTTATGATCTGTCCGTTCGTTCATTGACGTCTCTGTTCACTGTAATAAGTTTAGTGTCTGTGTTTTGCGACCGCACCACAAAACCGTGCGATTAGTAGACGAAAGGACGTGCCTCTCCAATGGGAACCGAAAACATTTGATCGCAACCGATTCCTCCACAGGAAAACACGTCTGATACATTCTATTCGACACTGGTGACGGCATGTGCGTCACATGACAGGAATATGTTGTCGACCCACCTAACTTGTACACTTGGCGAATGGGTAAAAAGATTCTTCTACCTTGCCCGATTTAGGTTTTCTTGTGGATGTGATAATCACTCCCAAGAAAGTGATGAAAACATAAGAGTTTGTCACATAAACTGCAACAAATGAATGCAACAGTTTCGCAGTCGCACAGTTTTCCATGTGCTCTGTCAAAACATATGTTTTTAACGTTTTCAAATTTTTCCGTGTGTAGACCGTCAAATCCTACATATGTCCCAGCAAATCTGAACATGTCCTGGAATTCTGGAGAGCGAAGTTGATTTATATTAAAAATTACTCGAGGGAAGACTTGAACCAAGGACCTCTCGTTCCGCAGCTGCTCACGCTAGCCACGGGACCACTGTGCTCCTGAGCTTACACTATCCTTGATGCTGCCTATCATGCGCATGGACTACTCAGTTTTTGTATTTTGCTTATTTTTTCATAGTTCCACACAACTTCTTCCTGTTTTCTCGATTGATCTGTGTTCAGTTTTTCAAGGCCTATCCACTGCGCCAACTTACAACTAAATCTGAGGGGGGGGGGGGGGGGGTGCGGCGATGGGGAGGTTCCCTTGTTAGTAGTGTGTCACGACTTCACGTTAGGCGCACCTACCATATGCCGACCTAGGGTTGAAACACAAGGTGAACAGCGTTGCTCGTAAAGCTGTTTATGAAAACAAGAGCGATAGCGATGCTGGATTTCACTAGTATCGACGCATTATGGAGAGGTCCTCAATGTTTCCACAGAGTATAATTGTCCGACGATCACTCCTTTTCCATGGGGGCCCTCTCATGTAGCCAAAGTACAACCACCTTCTAGAACATTTGACGAGCAGCTGAAATGTACGCCTAAATCAAGGTCACCGCCTAGTAATCCGTAGTCGAGAAAAATATTACACTGAAGGCTGAATATGTAGAGTGGGGGATATCATTTCTCTAACACTGAAGTCTCGATGCGTTAGTTAAACTCTGGCCCGCCACCGAAGCTGAAAACACAGATGAAACTCTAACAATGCATACCTTTTGCTATTGTGGCTTGTACGGAGCAGAGAGCACGTCCAGTGTTTCAAGGCGACTGAAAATCGAAGATTTTTCTCTTTTCACAACAAAGCATAGACTCCCGAAATTTCTACCCACTCTGAGAGTATGTGCCTAGTTTCGCTATACTCACGTAATAGACAGGGATTCTCATTGGGCTATGAACAAATGCGAAATCGAATACCAATCAAGCAGGTTAGGGCCTTAAGGAAAAGGACGACTTTCCTTGTGAACGCTGTCAGTTGCGAAACATGAAACTTATTTGCAGGCTCTGTTTTTGTGCGCCACTGATGCAGATCAATACAACTCTGAAAAAAGTTGACTTCTCGCCGCGAAGAAACACGAGAGGACATAATTCCACGAGATCCCTAATAATAGCAGTGAGTTAGAAAGATACTGTACCTTACCTCGTCACAATTAGAACAGATTTAAGGGTGCGATAGGAGTGGCTACATTACCCAGAAACCGTGGGGATACTTTATATCGACTTCGTTTGCAACTCAAAGTATAATATGTGCCGCTGTGCGCGTGTATACATGTCTACCCGCCAATGTACGGAGGTAGGTTTACGGAGAAATTTGGCTACATTTCCAGTATAAGTATTTATCGTCAAAACTTAGTTTCCTCTGTTCCTTATTTATTATTGAATCTTCAACACACAGTGAATATTTCTGCATACTTGTATTTTCCGGAGTTCATATCTAGAGAAATCCTGTGCTGAAACACTCAGTTTCCAATATAATATATATAGAATCACTTGTGTTCGGTAGCAGTCATGTCTGTTTCCATCTCATCTTTTCCTTTCATAGTTAATGGAGAAGACTGGCCACTTTTTTTGACTTTAATAGATAAAATTATGGAAAAGTAATACAGTATGACCTATCGTAGAGTTTCTACTATCCGTTGACTCTCTAGTTGACAGCTCTGTGGAATAAAAGAAAATTGATTATTTTTGAGAAACAGTCCGGACGACTAGATTTTCTCACAAGGCTAAAGAAATATAGTGACACTAACGCTCACATATCAAAATTAACACCTTGCGCATAATAAATGAAGACTCAAAGGGTTCCCCGCATATTTTTGGCAAAATCTCTGAAGTTAATCTCCTTTGTTTCGGCGTAGTTCACTCACTTAAGGAAGGCATTGAACGTGACCTTGCCTTCATCTGATACAGCGCGAAATACCTGCTAGAAAGGCGGCACCTGCTTAATAGCTACTTCGCGCGCAACCTTGGGGGAGATCGCGGCACTGCAATAACCTGTTGCAGTTACGTGCTGCTCCAGTACTCTCACTACTACAAAGAAAACTGTTTCGTAAGTAATGGCCTATCTCACGGACCCCGTTCTAGACCTCTTTACCACAGAAAACATTAATTCCTCTGTAATCGAACCTAGGACATTTGCGTTACTAGTCAGTAGTGCTAAACAGTGGACGAACAGGCTATCTACTACAAAGCTGAAGTGGGGAGGGGAACCAGAGGTATTCTGCAGTAATTATTCGGTCGTTGTAGCTTGCTGATACCTCACGTAAGTCGCACAGTTGTTAATTCAGGCTTTTCTCTCGGCCAATTATAAATTCTCCTTACCACACTTTACCACATAAGCTATTTACAGTAATTGATTATCGACACGATGGTGGTGATTATGACTGCCACATGTTGCTGTTTCTGTCCTTCAATCCGAAGACTGATTTGAAACAGCTCTCCACGTCTCTGTTCTCTGCAATTCCGCTCTTCTCTACATAACTACAGCAAACTACATCGATTTATATTTTTTCTCACTCTTTCTTTTCCTCCCCCACACCCACCCTCTCCCTCCCGCACAATCATATTCTTACTCCCACACTTCCCTGTATTACCAAATTTACTAAGCCTTCGTACCAGAGGCTGTAGATACAGCGATAATGAATACCACACTGGGTAGTTAAGTTACAATGGCAATAACAGAGTAATGTCAAAAAATCGTAGGTAACAGAATAAGTACTTAAATGACCGATGAGAGGAAGGGGTACAAAAATCTTCAGAAATACAGCAACATAAATAACTTTGAAATGAAGTAAATAAAAAGCCAAACGGAAACGACGCAGGAAAAGTGTTTATAAATCTAAAAATATCCGAGCCATTGTGAATAAGAGATAGCGGCCGGTCAAATATTTTCCGAGGGAAATCTCCAAACAACCGTATGTTTCGAAAAAAAATGGTTCAAATGGCTCTGAGCACTATGCGACTTGACTTCTGAGGTCATCAGTCCCCTAGAACTTAGAACTACTTAAACATAACTAACCTAAGGACATCACACACATCCATGCCCGAGTCAGGATTCGAACCTGCGACCGTAGCGGTCTGTTTCGAAAAGTTTCGAAATGTGATGCTATCTGCATGCCCAAATGCCCTCTGTGTGCATCGATACTTGCATAAATGAAGACATCTATTTCTGGATTCTGTGATTTCGTTTTTGGAGTGTTTCCTTAAGACTTGTGGAGTGCATAGGAGCCTCTAGAATAACTTTCAAAACTAACGGCTGTTTTTCGATTTTCTTTGGTAAATGTACGCCTGAACGACTGATTCAATGTACAGAAAAGGCAAAACACTCTTTGCGGAAACAGAAAGCAATGGTGTCAACATTAATTGCGAAGGAGGAATTTTGCCTTTAACGCAGAATCGAGCGCTGAGAGGAGGAAGCCTGATGATATAATGAGTAGATATGGATGGCTTAGGGAACCCAGAGATCAATAGAATATACGACAAATAAGGCAGAAGGTGTAGCTAACATTCCTTTGGGATTTCTAAACTCGTCTGAGGAAGTGGCAGCGCAATGACTACTCAAGTTGGTGTGCAGGAGACACAAGAATGGAGATAACCATCAAACCTTCCGAAAATCATCCACGCAATCCCCAAGACAGCAAGTGAAGATGAGGGCGTGAAGTATCGCACGATCTTCTTAAAGGCTCGTGCACCCAAGTTGATGACAGGAATAATGTAAAGAAGAATACAAAAGAAAATGAATGTTACGTGACGATTAGTTGCACTATAGGAAGGTAAATGCACATGAGGGCCATATCTTCTTGATAACGGAAGCAAGTCATAACAAAAATCAGGACAGGTTTATAGGAATTGTTAATCTATAAAAACTATACGAAAACGTAGACTCGTGCATGATGTAAGAAATTCTGAATACTGAAACGGAGTAAGCTATCCGAAAAGACTAGTAATGATCAAAATGTTCAAGAATTGAATTCAATTATTGACCACTCCATTTTTAATGTATTTTATACACAGAGGTGGAGCTGACACGTTTTGGAGCCTTGCGCCCTCATTCGTAACTGGGCAAGCAGATAAGTACCCATCTGTGCACTGAGATGTTACTAAGCGTGATGCACATTATGAGCTCTCTTACACTGCTGGGTATCGATAACTTCATTTTTAAGACTTTAAAATTATACAAAACGGCTAGCGACGTAAATAATTGGTTTCCTCGCCTACAAATGTAATCGATGTTCTTCGTCTCTCGGCGGGAAGAGAAGTTGTAAGAGTTGTGTGAAGTCGTTGATAGAGAGTAGACGTCTTTCGTGTTTCATTGGAGTTTGTAGCTCTTGGGTGCAGATAGTAGTTACTGTGATCAACCAGTCCTTTAAAGCATTTTACGAATACAAAAGTTAAAAATGTGAACGTTTATTATTTCATAGTTAGTGACCCATCGAACTTAAGCAATCCTGGAAAGTTTCAGGTTTCTTGTACAGGGATATTAAGAGACAAGAAACTTACTCTGGAGACAACAAGGCTACATATAAAACCTACAAGTAAAAGATATGAAGTGTATTTGAGTATGTCCACTTTTACATTCAGCAAATTGATGTACATCTGTAGTTCGTTTGGTCAATGGTGGTTTGACCTTTTATTGGAAGTGACAGGTTACAGCATATAGCATTTTTAAAGTGTACCCATATTAATAGTTAAAGTAAATTTTATGCTAATAAATCTCATGAAGTTACACAACACAAATTGAAACAGACAACAGAGAATTTTCATAGCTTAAGCAAGAAGCGATAATTTGACGTCCTTCTGTTTACTCGGTATCCATATTTGGAATCCGTTGTGTACTAGGTAATGATCTTAGAACCAGAAACCTTGCTCATACGAAATTAGTTTTGAGAAGCTAGGTAGAAAAGCTTTTTCATTTATTCGTCTCTTAACACAATTGTCATCTACAAACACTGAAATACATCCACATATGCTGTTGTGGAGAGTATAACACCCAAGAAAACACTGGATTTGGCGGCCAAGTTGAAGACGGCGCTGCCGCGGATGCTCCTTTCGCTAATGAGTTTTGCGGAGCAGGACTGCCACGGCGGACCTGTGACTTACATAATGCTCTAGAGTCTTGGCGAAGGCCGGTCAAGTGGAGCGAGGCGC